>NC_142010.1:308565-335751 GCF_049901735.1 Notechis scutatus | reverse complement strand
TGAAAACCTCACCAGAAATCAATTGCTTCATTTTCAAGGAATAATATAATATTTCTGCCCAGGGATATTCATATGACATGACATTAGTTAAAATAATCAACACTCCTTTTAAAAGCTTAAGATGAATGTTATTATCAGCTCTCAAAATTTGTCCTCTTTCCCAAAATGAGATTTCATCATCAGAAAGTAACACCTCAATAGAAAGCAGCAACCTTTCATTATTTATTTTAATGCCCGCATCATCGTACAAAATTCTGTGATAGTGCTCAATCTTTGAAATGTTTGTGGATGCCTTCAAGATGTGTAATGTTTTTTCTTGCTTCTTGATCAAATACCCCAAAAAAGCAATAGAGAATTTTGATTGTCTCCTGATGTTTTGTTGTTTTTGAAGCCACCGACTGTACCTTCTTGCCCAGAGAATGTTCCTTCCATACACAGAGAACAGTCATAGCAACAAACTGGGGCTCCCTCTCTCACAAGCTTGGCATAACCTGCGGAGCAACTTTCTGTACATCTTGAATGAGGCACCGTCTAAACATAAAGCGAAAGACTAATCAGGGCAATATATGAATTAGAGGCAATATATATAGGGATGCGGTGGCTCAGTGGTTTAGACGTTGAGGTTGTCCATCAGAAAGATTGGCAGTTGGGCGGTTTGAATCCCTAGCACCATGTAATGAAGTGAGCTCCCATTACATGTCCCAACTTCTGCTAACCAAGCAGTTCGAAAGCTTGTAAAAATGCAAGTAGAAAAATAGGGACCACCTTGGTTCGAAGGTAACAGCATTCCACGTGCCCTCAGTGTTTAGTCATGCCAGCCAAATGACCACAGAGACGTCTTCAGACACTGCTGTCTCTTCGGCTTTGAAATGGAGATGAACACCAAGCCCTAGAGCCAGAAATAACTAGCTCGTATGTGTGAGGGGAACCTTTACTTTTAAACATAAACCACAAGATTAGTATGAATTAGAAGGATTTACTGAAATCAACTGGCTTCCAGAAGCTCAGGAGCACATTGAGCAACATTAGTCAAGTGGCATGAACTTTAATTACTCTACTTGCAAAGGGCAAATGAAGGGTCATTCTCTTTCCTCTATCAATCTCCATTATACATTCCAAACAGATTTGTTGCCTTGTTCCTTTTTTCCAAAGGAAAGTAGTTCCATTGCAAAAGGTGTTTCTCCTTAGGGCATGTATGAGAATGCTATAACTTGTATATATTTTTGTCCATCTTAGCTTTCTCAGGAAAATCTAGCTTTGTCTAGAATCCCTATCTTTCTCTCCTACAACTGGTCATTGTATCATCATATGTAAATGACTTTTTTGGCTGCCCTCATTTCCCTCACCACATTCTTAATGATATCTTCCTCTTATGCAATTCAGTAGGCTTAACCCTTACTATTCTGGATTTTCTTCCAAAGGTGCTTTTTTCAAAAGACAACTGATCTTTGTTTTCCCTTGAAGATGTTTCACTTCTCATTCCAGAAGCTTCTCCAGTTCTGACTGAATGGTGGCGTTTGGAATGATTTATATTCCTTGCAGTCATCTGGTCATCATCAGTCTTTCTGAAAGTTGTTGAGGACCCTTGGGATTTATCTCTGCCCCCGGGGTTACGTGAATAGTGCAAATGGGTGTGGGACCTTACTACAATTGCTGAATCAATATCCTGTTTGCAACACAGTCTTTTCAGCAGTTCCAAATCCTTCCATCCTTCACCATTCAGTCAGAACTGAAGAAGCTTCTTGGGTGAGAAGTGAAACATCTTCAAGGGAATACAAAGTCCAGGTTCCTTTTGAAAAAGCACCTTTGGCACAACTGTGACCTGGATGACTGAGAATCTCCATAGACATTCTGGATTTTCTGTAACTGAAAACAGGATAATTTGATATACTATAAATTATGGCAACATATTCCAGTTTAATAATGTAGATTGCAATTTCCGCAATACAATGCAGCAGGTTCCAGTGTGTGACAGATTATTGTAAGACCTCTAAAGTAAAATGATATCTAATAAATTAATGAGGCTTTAAGTTCTCTTAGTTGGAAGTTATCTCAATTGGTCTCAATAAGAATTATTTCTGAGCAGAAAATTTATACATATGGAGAAAAATAGAAGAGCAAAATCCAAGCAGCTTCAATTACTTTGTTAAATAAAGTTGGCCATTGGATGGCACTTTGATTGACCGAAATCATGACTTCTGAGGAGGATTGGCTTTCTACACTCCCAAGTTTCACCCCCGCATTTGATTTGTTCAAAACCAATGTCCAGTGCATGATATCAAAGTCACGAACAGGAACTCCATTTTCATGAAAAGAAATCCCATCTTTGGAAATATTGTGATGTTGGAAGTTCCTCAGGAACCCATGAAGCTGCAGGAACATAGAAAAAACTATTACAATTTGAGCCTTTATTCAATGTTCTTCTTGCTCTTATTCTGGATTGGAGGTACTCTGAATAATTCAATCTCTTGAAATCATCACTCAGTCTGAAAGAGATTTCATGGGAAGCTTCTTTCAATCATTCTCCAGGAATTTACAGCTCTTTGTTAAATATTGATCTCAAATTCTTGAAAACATGGAATAAATAACACCACCATCAGGTGGCTTTGTAACTGGCTGACAAATTATATTCAACATGTAGTCTTCTGGGAAACCTCATCCACTTGGAGGGAAGTAAGTAATGGGGTACCCCAAGCTTCCATTTTAGGCCCTGTCCTCAAAAAAGATCTAGGCGAGGGAATTGAAGGGGAACTCATAAAATTTGCAGGCAACACCAAGCTGTAAGTAATAGACAACACGTCAGAAGACAAGCACAAGATCCAAAAAACATCTTGACAATTTGAACATGGGCCCCTACCAAACAAAATGAAATTAAACATAGATAAAAGTAAGGTTTTCCACTGAGGCAAGAAAATGGATCATGCCCAGTATTTCCTAGTTGAACCACAGACAACTACAATGATCTAATACATATCGATTTTACAGTAGACTATGTTGAAAAAGCACTACACAATCTAAAACCATCTCTATCTATTGGACCAAATGGAATATGTGCCTATTTCTTAAAAAAGTTATCCACTGCCATAGCCGAACCTCTAATCATAATCTTCAAAAAATCTTTCAGGACCAGCTCCTTGCCAAAACTATGGTCACAAGCCACAGTCATCTCCATCTTCAAAAAGGGAGACCCCAGAAGGGCAGAGCTGGCGTCGCGACGATACGTCATGCGATCTCGGAGGTCTGAGATCGCAGCCGATATCTTTGCCTCTGGACGGTCCAAACGGATCTAAACCATCCTGAAGAGACGGCGATAGTGAAGAGTGCATCCTGTAGATCCCAGGGATACCGCAAAGTCCCTGGTTGATCCAGGAGAAGCTCTTCTTGCCAGCGGCAAAGAGGCAGCCATTAAAGCTGCGGAAGTTGGCACAGCTCCGAAACAGAAGAGAGCAGAAAGAGAAAGTGTGCCGGTTTGGTGAGAACTTTCACTTTTTAATTCTAAGACTTAAAAGGACACCCTAAAGAAAAGAAAGAATCTGTAAAAGTTTTGACAGAAGTGAATAAGCGGCGATTTTAAACGGAAGTGTCAAAGTAAGGTTTTGCTTTTTTTTTTCTTTATTGCTGTATTTCTATACGTGATTTTGCATTTGCTAACTGGACTGGCTTTTTTCTTATTTATGTCTACCTTTTCTTCTCCTTTTTGATTTTGCAATATTTTAGGCTAGAGGCTCCCTTTAGTTACTTCTCTTTTTTATATATATATTTTTTTCTATATATTTTCCTTTTTTAAAACTTTCATTACGTTTGGCTTGGGAAAGGAGGGGGAAAGTGAGAGCAAAGAAACTTTGTAACACTGCCAACTAGAGGCTTGAAAATGCTATAGACGAAGCTGAGAAGGCTGAGAAAGAAAGATCTGAGACCTCTTTTCAAGGACATTGCTATGTGATAAGATAGAGGGAAGAGCACGGGAGAGTGTTATTGCAGGTGTTCTTCTGGATTTCTATCAACAATTGAAGCCTGGTGTTGAAGCTTACGAAAAGAAAAGCTGATAAGTCTTTGGAGAAGAGAGCTATAATAAGAGCCTTGGATAATTAAATAAAGTGCAGTGTGTCCTTTTTATTTCTTTTAAGTTGTGCTACCCCTCCTTACCAGCTCTACTGTACTTTTTAAAAAACCTTTATTTTTGTAATATTTTTACGTTTGCTTTTATTTTAAAGGGAAAGCCTCAAAAACTTTTCTCCTTTCTTTTTTTGGGATTTTTTGCTTTTCTATTCACCCCTTTGGTTCATTTTTATGTACTTTTTTAAATTTGATACCCTCCAATTGGATTAAGGTGTTGAAGAACCTGAAGAAATTTTGTCTCCCTTCTCTTTTTTTTTATTATTATTGGGCTTTTTTCTCTCTACCATTTTTATTTTTCACCTTGGATTATAATTGGCTACTTTATAATTGGATTAAGGTTTAGAAGAACCTGAAGACTTTGAATCACTTAAAATGAGTAGGAAATTCATAGCTTCCGCCTCCCCACCATCTGGAGGACAACGTTCAATACAGACAATGTTAAAGCAAGACAAAGAACAAGAAAAAGTGACCCTGCAGATGATTATGCAAGGAATCCAAGATCTCAAAACAAGATCAGAGACTATTGAAAAGAGAATAGAGAACATTGAACAAAGATCAGAGAACATTGAACAAAGAACAGAGAAAACTGATGAAAAAGTGGAGAACATCCAACAAATGATGTTGAAGTATGATGAGAGATTCCAAAAAATTGAAGAAGAAGATAAACA
The DNA here is from genome assembly GCF_049901735.1 of Notechis scutatus. Taxonomy (NCBI): domain Eukaryota; kingdom Metazoa; phylum Chordata; class Lepidosauria; order Squamata; family Elapidae; genus Notechis; species Notechis scutatus. Next base: position 330,964 of record NC_142010.1, on the reverse strand, counting down.
AAGAGAGGAGAAGATTGGAGACATTGATCGTAGACTAACAGCGGTTGAACAAGATAAAAGTGGGATGCTGAGATGGGAGATGGACAGATCAGAATTTTATCTCAGATTTCAAAACATAGAGGAAGAAAAAGGACAAAATCTAGCTGAGATAATGATAGAAATACTGGCTGAAGCTCTGGAAATAATGGAAGAGAAGATGATGGAAGGAGTAGATGAGGTATACCGAGTCTTTACAAGATATGCGATGAGAAATAACCTACCAAGAGAAGTTCATATCAGATTTACAAAAAAAGCCATTAAAACGCAAATATTACAAGTGGCAAGAGAGAAAATACTGAAATACAAAGGCAAGAAGATTGTGGTCTTAAAACAAATACCCAGAAGAGTGAGAGAGATGAGAAGAGAATATCGATTCCTGACTAAAATGTTACTGAAAAAAGAAGTGAATTATAGATGGCTGATCCCAGAAGGGTTAATGTTCACATGGCAAGAACAGAGACACAGAATTGATTCAATTGAGAAAGCAGAATTATTTTACTCAGAATTTTTTGGAAGGAAAGAGGAAGAGGCAGAAAAAGAGATTTCACTAATTGAATTCCAAGATGACCAAAATGGGGACTGAAAAAGAAGGTGCAGTAGGTGGACAGGCGGAAACCCAAGAACAACGTGAACCAAGATCTACGAGAGCTGCCAAACCCAACTATAAAATATAATCATGGAAGAAGTAAAACTGATCACAATTAATATAAATGGACTTAACTCAGCTGTTAAAAGAAGGAAAACTTTTCATAAATTAGAGAAATCAAAATTTGATATAATTTGTCTACAAAAAGTACATATTAAAAAACAACATGAACAACTGTTGGTACAGCCAAAATTAGGGAAAATATTTACTTCTCTGACCCAATGTAAGAAAAGAGGAGTGGTCTTATATATTAAAGAGACCATTTCAGCAAAACTGATTTACAATGATGAAGATGGAAGAGTATTAATGGTGGAAATAATGGACAATAATATGAAAACACTCCTGATTGCAATTTATGCCCTGAATGATAAACAAGAAGAATTGTATAAAAAATTACACATGAAAATAATTGAACTGGACTATGCTAATATAGTTATGTGTTGTGACTCGGAGGTTTGAGCCTGCTGTCAGACTGTGCTCCTTCTAAATCCCAAGAAAGAAATACTCAGACTCCATGATGTAGAGCAGAATTTATCTTTTACTGGGAAATGAATGGTAGCAAACAGAATCAATTCCGAAACTAAAATATTGGCGGGTAAAATGCATATACAAAGGGATAGAATTGCTCCCCCTCCAAAGATCAAATGATTCTTCCAATTAAAACTTCTGAATAGGATCATGTGGTCATCTCTAGGTGATGATGAGGCTACTGTCAGTGACCTTGACATATTTTGATAAAAGTTTGCAGTTGCGCAGAAAAAGGACAGAGGTTAGTAAGAAATGGAAAGTTACCACAAAGAATCCCCCTCCCTTTCTTTACCCAGCAAAGGAATGCAAAACACCTCCTGCCTTCTTCCCCTCCAAGATTCCCCCTCCCACCATTTTATGACAGCCGAAAGAGAAGTAAAGAGCATAGCAACAAATAAGTCATAATTAGGGGCCGAAGATATCTTGATAGGTAGGGATGATTATCTCTTGAGGCTGACATTCGGACCCCCTAGAAAAGGACATTTGTCCCTGTAAGAGAAAACAATCATGTATTAACATTGGCATAGATTTCTATGGTTTATCAGGATATTTGGCATAAAACTCCTTAAGCAAGGCAGGGGCCCTAATGTCTTTCTCATTAACCCATTCAGCCTGGGAAGGAGGAAAATGTTTCCACGCTACAAGATATTGGACACGACCCTCCATTTCCTAGAATCTAGAATCTCTTTAATCTCGAAATGTTGCTCCCCTCGATCAACAGGGTGGTACGGGTGGATCAGACTGGGTCGGTCGCAAAGTACTGGTATGTTCTGGTTTCAACAAACTGACGTGGAAAACTGGATGAATACGACGAAGAGTCTTTGGTAAAGTCAGTTGAACAGTCACCGGATTTACAATCCTCTCAATGGGAAAAGGTCCCACGTACTTAGGACCCAACTTCTTCGACTTCTGAGTAGTCTGCAAATATCTGGTTGAGAGGAAAACTTTATCGCCCACCTTATACATCATCTGTGGGGCTCGCTTTCTGTCAGCAAATTTCTTATGAGATTGGTGTGCCTCGTCCAGAGCTTTGCGACGACCGGCCAATTTTGTTGGAGTTTAGATATCCAGTCGTCCAACGATTGGACAGTGGGGTTTTCTCGAGGCAGTTCAGGTATGGGCACAAAATCTTGTCCCGTGGCTACTTTGAAAGGAGTAAACCCCGTACTACTGTGTACAGAGTTATTATACGCCACCTCCGCAAAAGGCAGTAAGTCCACCCAATTGTCTTGCTGATAGTTTATATAACACCTGAGGTACTGTTCTAACACCCGTTTGTCCTCTCACAGGCTCCATTAGTTTGGGGGTGATGGGCGGAGCTTAGGCTCTGGGTGGAGCCTATCAACTTCAAGAATTCTCTCCAAAAGTTCGAGGTAAATTGGACCCCGATCAGAAACTACACGCGCTCAGGAACGCCGTGCAACCTGTAGACATGTATAGTGAACATTCTGGCCAATGATTTCGCTGAAGGAATCTTAGAGCAAGGGATGAAATGGGCTTGTTTGGAAAACAAATCAGTCACTACCCAAATGACAGTGTGTCCAACACTCTCGGGTAGATCTACTATAAAGTCCATGGAAATTTCCTTCCAAGGTGCCGTTGGCCTGGCCACATTCTGCAACAAACCTGGTGGTTTACCAGGCGGCGTTTCGCTGAAGCACACACTGGACAACTCGCCACATAAGTCTCAATGTCCTTTTTCAGCGAAGGCCACCAGAATTGTCGTTTCACCAAATGTAGAGTCTTCACAAACCCAAAATGACCAGCCGCTTTAGAATCATGAGTTTGTTGTAAAACTTGGCTTCTCAGGATTTGGGGTACATACAATTTTGCACCTATCCAGGCTAGACCATTTCGAATAGTGCAATTATTCGTATTTGCTAGGAACCACTCATCTGTTTTCAAAGCCTCTTTAAATCGTTCCATCAGGTCAGTGGACAGATCCCTCTCCTGGTCTCTTTTTTGTGCTCTGGTAATTACAGGAGCAGCCAACTGTGTAGTGGACACGATTGGTCTTACCACTTCTTTTCGGATACTGTTGTATTGAGGCATTCTAGACAAAGCATCCGCCATAAAGTTTTCCCCCTGGGATATACTTCAACGAGAAATTGAATCGCTTGAAAAACTGAGCCCACCTAACCTGCTTAGGAGATAGCTTTATGAGTCTTTAAAGCTTCCAGATTTTTATGGTCCGTCCATACCTCAAAGGGATGCTTCGCTCCTTCCAAAATTGTCTCCAGGTTAGAAGAGCCCAACGGACTGCAAAAGCTTCCTTCTCCCAGACGGCCCATCTCCTTTCAGTGTCAGTCAATTTACGGGAGGTATAAGCACACGGCTGTAGTGTCCCCTTCTCATTTAATTGAAGTAGAACCGCCCCCACCGCCACATCGCTTGCATCAGCTTGGATCACGAAAGGGGCATCCATGTCGGGTGTTTCAATACTGGTTCTGCAGCGAAAAGTCTTTTTAACTTTTCAAATGCGGCTTGGCATTCCATGGACCAATTCAACGGTTGGCTGGGTTTTGGTTTCGCTTCCCCTTTGTCTTCAGAAGGTTGGTGATGGGCATTGCTATTTTTGCAAAAGCGGGATGAATTGCCGATAGAAGTTGGCGAACCCAAGAAAACTTTGAAGTTGCTTCCGGGTTCTCGGGGGCCCATTCCAATACAGCTTGCACTTTCTCTGGATCCATCTCGATGCCCTCGGGAGAGATACGATATCCCAAGTAGTCGATTTTTCTTGATGGAACTCACACTTGGACAGTTTGGCGTACAGTTTGGCTGCCCTCAGCTTGTGCAACACCGAGCGTACGAGTTTCACATGTTCGTCTTTATTCTCCGTGTAGATGAGAATATCATCAAGGTAGACCAGAACCCCCTTGTATAGATGTTCGTGAAGCACTTGATTTATCATTTGCATGAAAACAGCGGGCGCCCCCTGTAGGCCGAAAGGAAGAACGTTGAACTGGAAGCAACCCATCGGGCAGTTGAGCGAGTCTTCCACTCATCGCCTTTCTTAATTCGGATCTTGTAGTATGCCTCCCTCAAGTCCAACTTTGTGAAAATCTTCCCCTTCGCCAGGTGGGCTATCATGTCCTTCATCAGGGGAGGGTACATATTCTCCACCGACACGGCGTTTAAATTTCTATAGTCCACTACCAGACGTTTTGAGCCATCTTTCTTCTCGCGGAACATTACAGGGGCCGCCACTCGAGGTCTGGCAGGCGTGATGAAGCCACGTTTCAGGTTTTTGTCGATGAATGCTCTCAGTTCTTCCAGCTCCCCGGTGTCATCGGATACAGCTTGGTTTGGAGTGTTACCCCGGTAGAAATTCGATGCTGCAATCGGTTGATCGATGGGGAGGGGAGCTGTCAGAGGCTTTTTCACTAAACACCTCTCTTAAGTCCCAGTATTCCTTCGGGATTTTCTCCTCCCCTCCACTCGTTCGACACCTGCGGAAGCTATCTCGGCCGGAACTTGGGGCTTCGGATGGGGCTTCTCCTCCCCTCCCGAGAGTGGGGCTCCTCCCCTTCCGGTGGGCGATCGGTGCGGATGCGTATCCACCCTTCCCTCCAGTTTATGTGGGGTTCCATTTCCGAAGCCAAGGAGTCCCAGTATTAAAGGCTGTTCCATCCCAGGGGCCACGATAAAGCACAAAATCTCGCGGTGAGTTCCCATGGCCATTTCTAAGGGTTCCGTTATAAAGATTGCCGGGCTACCTCCCGCCACAGATCCGTCCAATTGACAGAAAGCTATGGGCGTTTTCAAAGTTCTCAGTCCGATGCCCATGTCTTTAACTACTTTCATGTTAATTACACACCTCGTGCACCCCGAGTCCAACAAGGCCAACATCTCTCCCTCGGTCCCGATGTAGGGTCCCTTAACTTTATTGGGATGGTCATGGGCCCCTGGGTAGGACTTACCGAGGCGTCATCCTCCGAATCGGTCTCGTCGAGTAAGGTTGGAGGTCCCAGCTCCTCCCCGCCGGAAGGGCGACCTCTACAACCTCCCTCGCCTTCAGTCCGGTCTCGCGGGACTTGGTTGTGGGTTTACCGGGCTTCGTCCCTGGACCCTGCGGCTTTGATGGGACCAACTTGACTCGGCACTCCGCCATCCGGTGGCCCTCTTTCCCAAGCGGAAACAGGCTGTGGTCTTGGCTCTTGCTGCCATCCCTCCTCTTTGGGGAGTGGAGGCCTCTTGGGGCGTGGGGGTTTAGATTTCTCCAGCCAGGACCCTGTCTGCGTCTGTTTCGAGCCAGATCAATATCCACCTCTTCCGCCAGCAAGTACCACGACTGCAAATCACGTGGATCCTTCCGGGAGATGCACATGTGGTATACATCTTCATTTAAGCCGTCTTTGTAGGTTTCCACCAGGGCCTCTTGGGGCCAGCCTCGGAGACAGGAGACCAACTGCCTGAACTCCTGGGTGTAGTCTGCCACCGATCTCCCCCTTGGGTCAAGGTTTTCATTTTGATTCTAGCCCTTCTCTCTGCCAGGGGGTCTTCAAATCTTTTCCTCAATGCAGTCATGAAAACATCGAGGTTTCGCAGTTGGGGAGTTATCATTGAACAAAGTCACCACCCAGTCTGCTGCCATCCCTTCCAGGGTCCTGGTGACACATCTCACTTTGGCTGCTTCAGAAGTGAACTCCCTTTCAAATTCTGCCATGTAGCTTCCCACTTGCACCAGGAAAAACCCCAAGTCTCTGGGATTTCCTCCAAATTTCACATCTAAGGGAGGCAGGGGCGCCTTCCAGGAAGCACACCTATTGCTGGGGCTCCCCAGGCGGCCGTGGTGGCTGCACTGGCGCAGGTTGGGCTAGGGGGTGGGGGTGGCTTGACTTCTCCGGGCTGACTTCGCTCCCTCTTTCCCCTCATACCTTTGAGCCGTGCCGGGCTTTTCAGAAGCATCCATAAGGAATCTGCCGCCTTGATCCAGCCTGCATTCCATCTCCTCCCCCTCCTGCCACAGCTGTTCCTTCGCACCTCTTCGTCTTACAGTGATTCTGGGAGGAGGGTCGTCCCAATCTCTCCAACCAACCCCAACGACCATCTGGGCATCTCAGCTGGGGTTTCTTCCAGAGTCAGGTCGGCAGTAAATCAGCAGCCGGCATCTCTGGCAGCAGCAAGGGCTGCCCCCACAGCTCCCTGATCCTCTTCATCGCTGGCTGGAGACGACATGAGATGAAACCCCTCGGAAGAAAAGTTGCTGTCTTCTCCGGGTGGGTTGATGTAAAGGAGTTTCGAATAATGTCAGACTGTGCTCCTTCTAAATCCCAAGAAAGAAATACTCAGACTCCATGATGTAGAGCAGAATTTATCTTTTACTGGGAAATGAATGGTAGCAAACAGAATCAATTCCGAAACTAAAATATTAGCGGGTAAAATGCATATACAAAGGGATAGAATTGCTCCCCCTCCAGAGATCAAATGATTCTTCCAATTAAAACTTCTGAATAGGATCATGTGGTCATCTCTAGGTGATGATGAGTCTACTGTCAGTGACCTTGACATATTTTGATAAAAGTTTGCAGTTGCGCAGAAAAAGGACAGAGGTTAGTAAGAAATGGAAAGTTACCACAAAGAATCCCCCTCCCTTTCTTTACCCAGCAAAGGAATGCAAAACACCTCCTGCCTTCTTCCCCTCCAAGATTCCCCTCCCACCATTTTATGACAGCCGAAGAGAAGTAAAGAGCATAGCAACAAATAAGTCATAATTAGGGCCGAAGATATCTTGATAGGTAGGGATGATTATCTCTTGAGGCTGACACCTGCTCTGTTAGAAGACACAGACTTGAGCCAGGAGGAAGAGGAGGATTTGGCTCTGAGGTTTGAGCCTGCTTTGCTGGAGAATTTGGAATTGGCTTCCTCCCCAGGACCTTCCTCCCTGGTTGTGCCTCAGGTGTCGGCAGATAATCAGGAGAGCATGCCGGAGTACTTGGCTGAGGATCAAGCCGAGGAATGCTGGTTTGATGCAAGGCAAAGACACAGGCAGAAGCATGAAATGCAACGTAAAAAGAAAGAACAAATCAGAGACTGAGATGAGAGACTGACAACGCCCCACAGGGAATAAAAGTGGGCGTGTTAGCTCTGATTCCTTGTTCGGGACAACTTGTTGATTTATGAGAAGAAGCTTCTGCATTTTTCCGGTGTGGCGTCGGTTTGTGATTTATGTTTCTTTATTGAACTTGGCAGATAGCTGGCGTGAGACTGCCAAGAATGTTTTAGGTTTAAGGAAGTTAACCATGCAATTACTGGACTTGCCTATTTATTTGTGTTTCAGCTGGAAATTTGGACTTATTACTTTGTTTATCCAGGTGAGACATAACAGTTATGATAGGAGATTTTAATGGAATTGTAGACAATAAACTGGACTACACAGCAGCAGCAACAAAGCAAAACAGAAAGACTCTCCCAAAATCCTTGGAGAGTCAGAAATGCCAAATGCCACTTGGAGAGAAAGAAATGCCAAAATTAAACAATATACTTTTTATTCAAATAGACATTTATCATGGTCCAGAATAGATATGATATGGATGTCAACAGAATTAATATCTAATATTCAAGAAATAAATATTGAAACAAGCACTTGGGCAGACCATAATCCAATGACAATTAAATGGAAAGGACAAAAAAGATGATCGAGATGGACGTTAAATAATACTATTTTAAAGGAAAAAGACTTTACACAGCGGATGGAGAAAGAACTGGCCTTTTTTTTTAAGAGAAAACAAAATACATCAATTCAGAATGTATGGGATACAGTGAAGGCATATGCTAGAGGCTTGATAATAGATTATACAAGGAAAAGGAATACTAGGAAAAGGCAAGCCACTAAGGTTCTAGAGGATGAATATAAAAGACTTGAAAAAGAGCTACAGAAAATGCCACAGAAAAAGGACTAAGCTAAAAATGGATATAATTAAACACAAAATGGGTCAAATAGAGAAAGAAGAATTAGCACAGAAAATTAGATGTGCTAAACAGGACTACTTTGAGGATGCAAATAAACCAGGTAGATGGTTAGCATATAAATTGAGAAAAGAGAAAGAATCAAGGAAAATACTGCAGTTAATAGATGACCAAGGTCAAGTTTGCCATGGGAACAAAGAAAAGGAGAAAATTATCTGAGATTTTTATGGGAAATTACGTAAGCAAGAGAATATTTGTTATGTTTGGAGAATAATGGAGACCAGACATCTGACCAGTGACTTCAACTCTTTAATAATAGTAAATAGAATAGAACAGAGCAAACTCTATGGACAGCAGTAACCCTTTTATAGGGTTGGCTGCTACCCTATTAACCAATAACCTCTGCAAAAGTTCAAATAATAACCAATAAGAAGTGTCCTCAATTGGCCAATCCTTGTTCGTTGTTTAAGGACCAATCAGGTGTGCAGGCTTTCAAAACCTACTTTGCATTTAGGCTAGTTACTTTTTTATTGATTCATAACACTCCTCCCCCTTGGGCTCCGTTTGAGGGGACCTGTAACAAAATCCTCAAGATAGACAGGCCGTTTGGTCTGTCTGGATGATTTCCATGGCTCCACCGGGTTTGGCCTAAAGTCCGGTTCCGGTGGAGCGTTTGGATGGTCTTTATTACGTTCCGTTTCGCTGCACGGTGATTCCGTGCTGTTTTCGTTGTGGTTGTCTCCGCCAATCAGTGGTTCTTCGGGGTTTCGCAGTTCGGTTTCCCCCATGTTCAAGTCCCATGGAGAAATCAACTCCCTCCCCGCTTCACTTCCCGGTACTTCGCTGGGCCGTAGGGTTTCCGTTGGCCTGCTATCTGTTATATCGAAGTCAATTTCCTCGATATTTCCTCCCCCCTCAGTTTGAGAACCCGGGGAGCCATGGGCGCTGGGTGGTAATCTTGAACGGAGTTGGTCTATGTGGCATTTCCACACCCTCCCATCGTCTGTTAGCAGGCGGTAAGATCTAGGCCCTGTGAGGTGGGTGACGGTTGCGGGTATCCATAAAGGGTCGCTGGAGAAGTTTTTGGCAAAGATTAAATCGCCTACCTTAAATTCCCGGCATTTGCTGCTGGAGCCGAAAGGCTTTTCGGGTGCGTATGCGGGGTGGAGCCGGTCAAGGTGCGATCGTAGTTTCCGCCCCATGAGGAGTTCGGCGGGCGTTTTGTTGGTAACGCTGTGGGGTGTGATGTGCTGCAACAATAAAATTCGATTGATTTTTTCATAGATGTCGCCGAATTCCATTTTGTGGAGGGTCTTTTTTATAAACTGTACCATGCGCTCTGCACGTCCGTTCGCCGCAGGGTGCGCGGGCGAGGTTAGCGCATGGCGGATGCCCCGGTCAGCAAGGTATTGTTCAAATGGTAATGCTGTGAACTGTGGGCCATTATCCGAGACCAAAACGTCCGGAAAACCATGTGTGGCAAATAGTCTGTTTAATTTGTTGATAACTGAGTCCGTTGTAGTTGTGTTCATCCGATGGATCTCGAGCCAATTTGAATAGGCGTCGACTGTAATAAGGAAAGTGTGCCCTTTTGTAGGCCCCGCAAAGTCAATATGAATGCGGGACCATGGTCCCCTCGGAGTTTCCCATTCGGTTGGGCTTGCTTTAGGTGGGGCGTTGCTGACGTCTTGGCAACGTGGACAAGTAGCGACCCAGGCCTCGATTCTTTTGTCGATTCCCGGCCACCAGGCATAGCTCCGTGCGAGTGCTTTCATTCGCACTATGCCCGGATGTTCGTCGTGCAATACCGCTAAAACAGTTCGTTGCAGTTTGTCCGGAATTACGACTCTATCTCCCCACAAAATGCAACCCTTTTGGGAAAACAGTTCAGTTTGGTGGGCTTTGAAAGGCGCCCATTCAGATGATAGTTGTTCTGTTGGCCACCCGCGCTCAACCCAGCATAGGATGTGTTGCAGGACTGGATCTCGTTTTGTCTCGAGGGCAATGTCCCTCGCCGTTAATGGCGGCGCATGTAGAGCCTCAATTTGAAGCGTTGTGATGGTCGGGGCTGGATCCTCAACCGATTCTGGGAGTGGTGCTCTGCTCAATGCATCAGCGTGGAGAATTGATTTCCCCGGGCGGTGTTGCAAGGTGTAGTTGTACGCCGCCAAGAATTCAGACCAGCGGGTCATTCTGGGGGACAATATATACGGGGTTGGTTTATTACCCGCAATAATCCCCAATAGTGGTTTATGATCAGTAATTATTGTAAACGCACGCCCATACACATATTCATGAAATCGTTTAACTGCAGCCACAATAGCTAAAGCTTCTTTATCCAGCTGACTATAATTTCTTTCAGCTTTAGCTAAAGTTCGTGAAAAAAATGCGACAGGAGCTTCTGCTCCGTTTGGTAATACGTGGGCCAGGATTGCTCCAACCCCAAAAGGTGAGGCGTCACAGGTAATAGTTAACGGCAGAGTTTTGTTGTACTGCATAAGTACAGAATCAGAAGTTAGCAGTTTCTTTATTTGTTGGAAAGCGTATTGTTCCCCTTGTCCCCAGACCCACATTGCTTTTTTGTCTAAGAGTCTATGTAGTGGTTCAGCTACCATTGCTTTATTGGGTAAAAATACGTTATAAAAATTGATAAGTCCAAGGAACGCCTGTAGATCTGCCTTGTTCCTTGGAATGGGGGCCCTCTTAATTGCCCTTAATTTGTCCTCAGTGGGATGGATCCCTTGGCTGTCCAGGAGGTATCCCAAAAACTCTACCCTTTCGGTACATAATTGGCATTTTTTTTTTTTTTACTTTGAGGCCGGCGTCTTGGAACCTTTGTAAAACCATTCGGAGTCGTTTTTCTAGAATGTCTCTGTTAGGGGCGGCGATGAGTACATCGTTGAAATACGGTACGACTCCTCTTATTCCTTGTAACAGCCTTTCCATTAAGCTCTGAAAAATCCCTGGAGTGACGCTCACCCCGAACTGGAGCCGGTTGCATTTAAACGCGCCCCTATGCGTGACGATAGTTTGCACCTCGGCGGTGGCCGGATCTACAGGCAATTGTTGATACGCCTGCGCTAGATCTAACTTAGCAAAAAAATTTCCGCCCCCCAAGGAATGGAGCAGGTGTTGCACTACTGGCACTGGATATGCACTTTGCTGAAGTGCATGGTTTAGGGTGGCCCGGTAGTCTCCGCAAATTCTCAGTGACCCATCAGGCTTGATAGGCGTCACTATTGGGGTTTCTCAACGGGCGTGGTCGGTGGGTTCCAACACGCCCTGTGCTATTAGCTTATTGAGTTGTTCATCGATTTTAGGTTTCAGGGCGAACGGCACCCGACGCGGCTTAAGGTGGATGGGTGCTACCTCAGGGTTCAAATTAAATGATATCGGGGTCCCCTTGTACTTGCCTAGTCCATTCGCGAAGACGTCTTGGAATTCTTGCACGAGGGCTTCCTCCCAATCGTTGCTCTCGGCCCGGTGAATTCCGGCTACAGTGATCCCGAGCGGTTCGAACCATTGTAGGCCTAAAAGGCTAGGCCGGTCACGGTCAACGACAGTCAGTGGCAGTGCGACGGTGCGGTCCTTAAAAGAGACCTGGAATCGACGGGACCCGACGACGGGAATTCGATTACCCTGGTAATCTTTGAGTATAACCCTTTGAGGGTTGAGGTCTTGGCGGCAAATCGTTGGAATGAGCTGTTGGAGCGTCTTCCAAGACACCATCGAGAGAGATGATCCTGAGTCCACCTCCATCACACAAGGTTTGTTTTCGATCGTGACCTTCACTCTGATTTTCCCGGCATCTAGGGATGTAGCGTGGCCTATGGTAATTGTTTGGTGGGTCTCTTCCCGCCTGGTTTCTTCACGCCTGGTGGTAGTGGTGGACGGGCTGTTTCTGTAGGAGTGGTTTCCCCATCGGTGGTTCAGTTTGTCTCAGAGTGTACCGAGGAATCCTGAAGACTGGCATTCGGCCTGTTGGGGTTTGGAGTTGGAGTTTTGTTTGCTTCTGCAAACCTTTGCGATGTGACCTCTTTTCCCGTAAACGCGGCAGAGTGCGTCGAGGAATTTGCAGCTGGATCATGGGTGATTTGCTCCACATCCTGCACAAGCTCGGCTTGAGCGTTGTGTGAACTGGTCTCGTTCAGTTCGGAGTCGGTTGACCTCTTCCTCATCACTTTCTGAGGGGGATTCTAGGTCTTCGTGGTGAGCCGATACCGGGTGTCTCTCTGGGCGAGGCGAGGTATCATTGGCGAGTTGGCGTAGCGGTGCGCTGGTGTGGCGCATTCGGGCCACCAACTTTTTAGTTGCTTCGGCTGCGGCGGCTTCTTTAAGGGCATCGGTAAGGCTGATGTCCCCTTTAGCCATGATTTTGCTCTGGATTGTGCAGTCTTCTAAACCCAGAACTAGGCGGTCTCTGAGGGCTTCTTCTAAGTTAGAGAAGGTTTCGGAGGTCTGCGATGTAGTTGGCAAGGCTTTCGCCTTTCAGCTGGCCTCTCTGGTAAAATTCGTGCCTTCTGACTAAAGTCAGCACAGTGGGCCCGTAGTGGGCCCGTAGCAAAGGCTCGAGGACGTCCCAGTCCATTGCTTTTACTTCGGCTGGCTTAGCAAGTGACTTTGCCATTTTAAACACGGTAGGCCCGCAGTGGGTTAGAAATACAGCTCTTTTTTTGCTGGCTGTTGCATCTTTCAAGTTGTTGGTCTCCAAAAACATTTGGAACCGATCCATATACGACTCCCAGTCTTCGGTTTCTGGGTTGAATGGAGCAGGTGGCACGGCACCACTGGCCATGTTGCCGTTGATAGTGCGTGTTCGACCACGTGCTCTTTTGGTTGCTCTATAGATTAGTCAGCTCTTCGGTCTCCGTATCCCATCCTCGTCGCCAGTGTCATGTTTGGAGAATAATGGAGACCAGACATCTGACCAGTGACTTCAACTCTTTAATAATAGTAAATAGAATAGAACAGAGCAAACTCTATGGGAAGCAGTAACCCTTTTATAGGGTTGGCTGCTACCCTATTAACCAATAACCTCTGCAAAAGTTCAAATAATAACCAATAAGAAGTGTCCTTAATTGGCCAATCCTTGTTCGTTGTTTAAGGACCAATCAGGTGTGCAGGCTTTCAAAACCTACTTTGCATTTAGGCTAGTTACTTTTTTATTGATTCATAACAATATTGATGAGGAAAGAGGTAAGCAATATTTACAGAATGCTAATTTACCCAAGATGCCTAAAGAGACTGAAAAAATACTAGAAAGCAATATAACTATGATGGAGTTAACTGAAGCACTTAAGAAGCAAAATAATGGAAAAGCACCAGGCCCAGATGGACTTCCGGCAGAATTTTATAAAACATTACAAGAAGCATTGAATCTTCCATTGCTAGAAGTTATGAATGAAGTTTTGTTAAAGAAGAAGATACCCCAATCATGGTCAGAAGCCTATATCACACATATCCCAAAAGAAGAGACTGATCCATTGCAGATTAAGAACTATAGACCTATTTCTCTACTAAATGCAGATTATAAAATTTTTGCTTCAATATTGGCAGAAAGACTTAAAAAAAATCTAAATAATTTTATTCATTCTGATCAAAATGGATTTCTGCCAAAGAGACAAATCAAAGATAATATGAGAGTAATTTTGGATACTTTGGAATACTATGAGGCACACCCTGAAAGGCAAATGGCTTTGATTTTTCTGGATGCACAAAAAGCATTTGATAATGTGAATTGGCGATTCATGCTGTTATCGTTGGAACAGATGGGGTTTGCCAGAAAATTTATTCAAGCAATAAAAGCCATATACTACAAGCAAACAGCAAAGGTAATGATAGAGGGAGAATTGACAGACTTTATTAATATAAGAAAAGGAACAAGACAAGGGTGCCCACTATCACCTTTGCTATTTGTGCTAACTTTGGAAGTGCTAAATAGAAATATTAGAGATGAAAAGAGTATAAAAGGAATGAAAATCAAAAAGGAAGAATTTAAATTGCAAGCCTTTGCGGATGACTTGGTTTTTATCTTAGAAGACCCTTTAGAAACAGCACCAAAATTACTGGAAAAGATAGAGGCATATGGCAAGGTGGCTGGTTTGAAAATTAACAAAGATAAGACAAAGATTTTGAGAAAGAATATGTTATCAAGACAAAAGGAAGAATTGGCAGATCTATTCAAAATTCAAGTCATGAATAAGATTAAGTACTTGGGGATACATCTCACAGCAAGATGTAGTACATTAAAAGAGAACAATTATATTAAACTTAAGCAGCAGATAGCTCTTGACTTGGCGAAATGGGAAAATCTACAACTGTCATTAATAGGGAGAATCTCAACAATCAAGATGAATATCTTACCCAGAATTTTATATTTGTTCCAAACAATTCCAATTAGGCTGGGAAAAGACTATTTTGAAGATTTAAATAAAATTGTGTTGAAATATATATGGCAAGGTAAGAAAGCGAGAATAAAATTAAAACTTTTGCAAGACGCTAGAATTAGAGGAGGATTTGGATTGCCTAATTGGGAGTTGTATTACCAAGCTACAAATTTGATGTGGGTCAAGGAATGGATAACATTAAGAAATACTAGATTGTTGCCATTAGAAGGACATGATCTGTTGTTGGGGTGGCACACTTTTTTATGGTACAAGGGAACTAAAATACAGGGATATTTTAGAAGACACCATATACGGGAGTCTTTGTATTAAATTGGGAGAAGACTAAAAGACAATGTTATTTGAAAATTCCAGTCTGGTTATCGACTATAGAAGCATTTTCTTATCCTATAATATATAAGAAGGAACAAACAGTTAGATCTGGGGAAATATTGAATGAAAATGGTGAACTTAAATCGATGCAAAATCTAGAGGAACAAGGTATAAAGATAAATTGGTTTTCATATGTACAAATATATTCAAGGTATGATAAAGATCTCAAAACAGAAGGATTCTATGACAAATTGACTGATCTAGATAATATTTTGACAGGTACTGATGAAAAGGTGATTAAAAACTGTATGGTTACTTATTAGAAATTAAACTAGAAGAAGAACAAGTTAAAGAAACTATGATTGCTTGGGGGAAGAATTTTGGATATGTGATTGATTTAGAGAAATGGCAAAAATTGTGGTCTCAAAATTATAAAATGACAATGTCAACAGCATATAAAGAAAATTTGTATAGGATGTTTTTACAGGTGGCATTTCCCCCTGACAAGAATAGCAAGAATGTTCAAGAACAAATCCAAAAAATGTTGGAAATGTCATCAGATACCTGTCTCATATTACCATATGTGGTGGACTTGTGCGGACACCAGAAAATACTGGACCAGAATCCACATGTGGATTGGAAAAAATGACACCAAAAATATAGATTTGAAACCAAATGTATTTACAGAGGCTAGGATTGTATTTGCTAAAAATTGGAAAAACGAGAAAATACCATTGCAGGAGGAAATCATTAAGAAAATATTGGAATTGCTGAAATGAGTAGATTGACATTTGAAATTAGAGAGCAAGAGGATAAACAATTTTATAAAATTTGGGACCTTTTCTATCAATGGTTAGATAATAAAATACAATAATGAAATATGTAGAATCTTAGAAAATAATAAATATATAAAGATGTATTTTTCCCCCTCTTTTTTACTATATCTATAAAAAACTTTTAGGATAGATTCGGGAAGATTATATGAATTGTAATAAAATGATACTAAGTAAATTATAGTTATCTTGCAAAATATGAATGAATAAAATTATTGTCAAGTGATTGATTAATAATGATACTAGGGTACTTAATCTTTGATTGAGAATATGAATTAATATGCAACGTAACTGTAATTGATGACTATGAAATGGATGCACAAAAAATTTGGAAACCAACCGGCACACTGTTTGTATACTTACGGAAGAAAGGTTAATGTTTTTATGTTTTCTTTGTTTATGTTTGTCTTTAAAAATCAATAAAAAATTGACAAAAAAAAAAGGGAGACCCCAGCCTAGTTGAAAATTACAGACCAATCTCTGTATGCTGCGTCACCTGTAAAGTCATGGAACCAATTATTAACCAATCCATTATCCTCCACTTAGAGAAAAACAACGTACTCTTTAATAAACAATTTGGTTTCAGAAAAAAAAAAAACTATCCTGCAATCTGCAACTCTTACACTGCAAAAACATATGGACTACACAACTCAATCAGGGCAAAGCAATAGACACAATCTACATAGACTTCTGCAAAGCCTTTGATTCAGTGGTACACCACAAACTACTCCTAAAACTAAAACTTATGGTATCTCTGGACACCTGCATAACTGGATAAAAGCATTCCTGTCAAACAGACAACAAATGGTCAAAATTGGGAGCACCTATCAAATTCTGTATCTGTCAACAGTGGTGCCTCTGAAGGCAGTGTTCTTCATACTCTACATAAATGACCTCTGTGATCATATAAAGATCAACTGCGTTCTCTTCGCTGATGATGTAAAGCTATTCAATACCACAGACAATATTACCACCCTTCAAAAAGACCCTGAGTATGTATCAGAATGGTCAAACAAATGGCAACTTCAAATCTTGAGAAATAAATGCTCTGTCTTACATATTGGCAAAAAAAAAAAAAAAACACCAGAAAATAAAATACAGGCTGAATAGTCAAGACCTTGTTGATAATCCAAACTCTGTCAAGGATCTTGGAGTACTCATCTCTAATGATCTAAGTGCTAGAGCCCACTGTAACTACATAGCCAAAAAGGCATTAAGAGTTGTTAACCTAATCTTACGTAGCTTTTTCTCTGGTAATATTACACTACTAACTAGAGTATACAAAACATTTGCTAGAACAATACTCGAATACAGCTCATCAATCTGGAACCCACATTACGTATTTGATATTAACACAGTTGAGAAAGTCCAGAAATATTTCACAAGAAGAGTTCTCCACTCCTCTACTTGTTGCAGAATACCTTATGCCACCAGACTTGAAATTGTAGACCTAGAGAACCTAGAACTATGCCGCCTTCAGTCCGATCTAAGTATAGTATATAAAATTATACATTGCAATGTCCTACCTGTCAATGAATACTTCAGCTTCAACCATAACAATACAAGAGCAAACAATAGACACAAACTCAAGGTAAACCACACCAAACTTGATTGCAGAAAATACAACTTCAGCAACTAAGTGGTCAATGTCTGGAATACTCTACCTGACTCTGGGGTTTCTTCCCCAAACCCCAAAAACTTTAACCTTAGACTTTCTACTATTGACCTCACCCCTTTCCTAAGAGGTCTGTAGGGGGCGTGCATAAGCGCACCAACATGCCTACCGTCCCTGTCCTATTGTTTCTTTTATTTTTCTTATATGTATCCATGTATTCATAACTATGGTTTTACTTATACCTATTATCTTGTAAGCAATTGACAAACCAAATTTTTTTAAAAAAACAATAGTATAGATTACAGACTATCTGAAACTTGGCTTAATGTCAGTAACTGTGAGAAGGACCTTGCAGTCCTAGTGGACAATCACTTAAATATGAACCAACAATTTGTGGCAAGAGACAAAAATGCCTGTGCAATCCTAGGCTGTATTAACAGAGTGATAGAATCAAGATCACATGAAGTTCTTTACAAAGCCTTAGTAAAACCACATTTAGAATACTGAATCTATTTCTCATCATCAACACAATATAAAAAATATATTGAAACTCTGAAAAGACTGCAGACATGCACAACAAAAATGATTAGGGGGCTGGAGGCTAAAACATACCAAGAACAGTTACAGGAATTTGGTATGTGTGGTCTAAGGAAAATAAGGATTGGGGAGACATGAGATCACTTTTCTAATATTTAAGGGGGAGTCAAAACATTTCCCAAAGCACCAATAGGCAAGACAAGAAACAATGGTTGCAAACTAATGAAGGAGAAAAGCAAGCATCAGTCCTGATCAAGATGAAGTTAGAGGAGTTTAACTTTGGGTTAGGAATGTAAAATAAATTGCATAGCAATGTTATCTCTTTCAAAGAGTAGCTACAGAAGCATATCCATTAGTTCAGGAGATGTTGGTTGCCCCCAGAAGATGCTTTGGTTTATACCTTGCTGTTATGTTACAAACTTTTATCCAGCAAAGTCCAATTATAATCCAGAACAAACAAACAAGCTGAACTCCTTAGCTTGGAGACTAGATCACTTTGTGATCACAATAAAGGGTTTAGGATTGCTGGACTATTCTGATGCTTGTTTAATTTTGAAAATTACGTTTTGTCACCATAGAGCTATTTCTGTCACAAAAGCATCCCAAACTTGCACAGGTTGATTTTTCTCTATCATCTCTCTCTAACTCGCTGTCAGGGTTCCAAGTAATACGCCCATAGCAAACAGGACTCTGAGCCAAGCAGGTTCTCAAATATCAGTTTTATTGGATATGTCATATAGGGATAGGCTGGTGAAATCTTACTCAAAATGCTCCCATAGTTTTCAATTAATTAAAGACTTCACTCATCCTCCCTCCAGCCGTTGGTGGGAATGTCCTTGGTTCCCAGGAGAAAGAAAACTCCAGCTATCTCTATTCTCCCCTCCCTATCCCTAAGTTCCAGCGTGGCAACACTGAAACATCAAAATGGCTTCATGGTTGACAGGCAGCCCCCCTTAAACAAAGAGGACCTCCTGCAAAGGAAATAAAATATAGAGAGGTTACACAAAGTTCACTAACCTCCCCTTCCACCCCCTTTGGATTCTGGGGGTACTGTCTGCCTTCACATCCAGCTCTACCTCTCTCCCTTCACATCCCAGCTCTTGACCCAGGTAGTCTTGGGTAGTGGGCACCCCTTCCATTGCACTATATACTGTAAGCAACCACTATGTAATCTAGAATCAAGGATTTTCTTTACCTCATAATGTGTTTCTCCTTGCACCATTATTGGTTTTGGAGTTGCGATCTAGCGGCCTTATCTCCAACTTGGATAGCACGCATTTATTTGGGATGGAAAGAGTAAACATCACATGTATTTTCAAAGTGTGTTATTAACTATTTGTGAAAAGATTAAAAAAATACACTATTTTAAGGTCGCACTTTGGTTATCTACAGTGGAGGCAGTTACACATTTGAATGTTTTAGATTTTGATAATATTGTAAGATATAAAGACCTACTACACGAATCCGGAGAGTTAAAGGGTAGGAATCAAATACAAGTCCAAGAAAAAGAGATAGCATGGTGGCCCTATGTACAGATACAAATGCATTATGAAAAAGATAAAGAACAATTTGGTTTTAATATGACCTACCAAGAATTAGACAAGATCTGGCATGGAGAGAAAAGGAAATTGATTAGTAAAATATATAAATATCTTTTGGATAACAAATTAAAAGAAGAAACAGTTAAGGAACGTAGGATAATTTGGGCAAAAAATGTGCGCCACAGTATTGAACTAGACAAGTGGGATATTAATTTGGTTCCTTCGAATATCCAACACTGAACACTCCAGCAAGAGAATAATCAGGGAAGCCATCGAGATAGAGAAACACCCCCATAACATGAATAGACGGGACAATACCTCCCGCCTGCCAGATATCTGGAAGCTAGCCCTCACCAACAAATGAGTCCCAGCCACGAAAACCAACACCAGACCCCAAAAAACACGGGACACCACCGCCAATCCCCCTCATCAGACCCAGGCCCAAGCCCATCCTATAAATGAAGGACATCCACCATCCAGAAAACAGACCATGGCTGCCTCACCAGCTGTTGCAACCCCAGACCCCAAAACCAAACAAGCTGACACACGCCAAGAACACAGACTCAGACCCCAAACTCGAAGCCAGACTAAAACCCAGAATGCTACATCACGGCTACCCGCTCAGGACATCACATCAGAAAACTCAGGAAATTACACCACAAGAACTCAAGAAGTTGCAACACAGCAAATGACCCAGGATATCACAGCACAAGACCAAGGATACCACACAACCCATTACCCAAGCCGTTACTACACAGGAGGCTAATGGAAAAGAGATCAAAACACAAACGACCCAGGAGATTACAACGCAGGACCCAGGATACCGCAACAAAAGAACTCGCAAGCCCATCACACAACCCATTACCCAAGCCATTAAAACACGAGAGGCTAATGGAAAAAAGATCACTACAAAACAAACGACCCAGGAGATTACAGCACAAGATCCAGGATATCTCCACAAAAAACCTCACAAGGCCATCACATAGCCCATTATACCAACATCAACTCCATCTACCAATCAACAGGCAGCAGCGCAGCCAACCAGCCCAGCACACCAGCCCCCACCACCAGTATTTATAGAGAGATGGCAGCTCCAATCATACACTGCTTGCACTGGCACGAAGCTGAAAGCAGAAGCCTGAGGATGGCGAGTGGGACCTCGTTGCCAAGATACTCTTAATCTTACACGGGAAAAGACCCGTATTTATTTATATTTATATTTATATTTATATTTATATTTATATTTATATTTATATTTATATTTATATTTATATTTATATTTATATTTATATTTATATTTATATTTATATTTATATTTATATTTATATTTATATATATATATATACACTGAGGTTCTCGCGGGTATTTGTATGTGGATCTTTGGTTATTCGGGTTTTCTCCCGCGTAAGATTGGAAGTATCTAGGCAACGTTTCGATGAAGTCTCATTCATCATCTTCAGGCTTCTGTCTTCAGCTCTGTGCTTCTCAGAGTGATGTGAGCTTGCAGCTGCTTCTTCCTTTTAACTGCTAGTGGGGGTGGAGGATGTTGGTGATTTCGAGTCTGATTCTATTAGCATCATCAGGGTTGGTTTTGGTCAGGCTGGTTTCAACTCCGCATATGATGGTTTCTGTGGGGATGTGTTTGGGAGCGACAGCAAAGTTGAATCCTTTTGAAAGGACCTTGGTTTCGGCTTTGGTGAGGATCTTGTCTGAGATGTTGTGCACTGTTTGTTTCATGTGTGGCTGTGAGGGTGGAGGAGTTGGTTTCTGGCGTTTTTCTCGAAATCACCAACATCCTCTGCACTAGCAAACCACCCAAAAGCAACTTATCCAAAGAAGAACAAACTGCACTACGTAACCTGAAAGAAGACACCAGCATAATAATCCTACCAGCAGACAAGGGCAATGCGACAGTGGTTATGAACACATCTGACTACCAAACCAAGTTAACCAACCTACTCCTAGACCCCACATACAAACCCCTAAAGACAGACCCCACCACCTACCTAGAAAAAACCACCAGATCCAAAATAAAAGCCTCCCCCATCAGTGAAGAAATCCAGCAAAGAATCATACCCAGAGAGAAATCATCCAGATGCCCTAAGCTTTATGGTCTCCCCAAGATACACAAAGAAGGAACTCCACTTAGACCAATAGTCAGCTCCATAGGCTCACCTCTACAAAACCTAGCCAAATTTCTCACCAAACAACTACAGCCCTATGCAGAATCCATCAACTCACATGTAAGAAACTCATTCCAGTTCATCGAGATCATAAAGAAACAAAACTTACAACCCAGCGACCTACTAGTGAGCTTCGATGTCATATCCCTCTTCACCCAAGTGCCAATAAAAGAAGCCTTGACAGCCATCCAAAACAAATACAACCCGCCCCAGCACATCCTAGATCTGACCAACCACTGTCTATCCAATACATACTTCACCTACAACGGACAAAAATACAAACAAATAGAAGGAGCACCCATGGGATCACCCCTCTCACCTGTCATCGCAAAACCTCTACATGGAACACTTTGAAACACAAGCTCTAGAAAAATATGATCACAAACCCAAACTCTGGCTCAGATACGTAGATGACACCTTCATAATCTGGCCACACGGGAAAGAAAAACTGAACAACTTCCTCACACACCTCAACAGCCTACACCCCAAAATACAATTCACCATGGAAACAGAAGCTAACAATCAACTTCCCTTCCTAGATGTCTTGGTATACAAAAAAAAAACCAATGGCTCCCTAGAACACACCATCTACCAGAAGAAAACACATACAAACCGCTATCTACATGCACTCTCACACCACCACCCAGCACAGATCAATTCCGTAGCTGAGACACTCATCTCCAGAACAAAATGCTTAGCTGATGAACAACACCTAAAAACCGAACTAAACACTCTCACCAATGTACTAACAGCCAATGGATTCCAAAGAAAGAAGATTACCCACCTAATCCAAAAAGAAACCCCAACCAAAATCCAAGACAGAGAACAAGAGAACGGCAAAGCCCTCCTCCC
>NC_142010.1:246065-303565 GCF_049901735.1 Notechis scutatus | reverse complement strand
CAAAGTCAAACACAACCCTGATGTGGGCCTCAATGAACTCAAGTGATACCCCTACCCTAGTCCAACCGCCTGTTCAAACAGGAGCCCCGATATTAATTATAGGTAAATGACTGTCCAGTCTCTTCTTTAAAACCCCAGTGATGAAGCACCCAAAATGTCTGAAGGCAAAGCTGTTCCAGTGGTTAATTGTCCTCACTGTCAGGAAGCTTCTCCTTAATTCCATGTTGTTTCCCTCCTTGATTAGTTTCCATCCATTGTTTCTTGTCCTGCCTTTTGGTGCTTTGGAAAATAGATTGACCTCCTCCTCTTTGTGGCAGCCTCTCAAATACTGGAATACTGCTATACACTCGTGGAATATCTTTTTAAGCTGACAAACATATTAATTTATCACAGATTACTACTGCTTATTTAATAGTTTTATATGTTGGGCTTGAAATATTGCTTGTTATGTCTCCCCCCTAACAAAGAGGTCAGAATCCATCTCTTCAAGCATTGCTAGCAGGTTCTTTTGTCTTCCACATCTGTAGTTTGGGACGTTCTCCTGTCCCGTAGACAGCACAGCCAGCACAGCCTCATACGTCATTCTTGCACTGATAAAGTTCTGGTAGATATTGTAGCCCAGGGTGATGTCGGGTAAGAGCCTTGAATTCCGGTTGACTTCATGAATAGCCAACAAGTAGAGCAGAATGTAGTAGAAGGTGTTCTCAGTGCAACATAAGAAATTTCATCATCTTGTTTTGCTCTATATCAACGATTTATGTGATTAATTTAAAAGCAGTTGTGTTCTTTTTGCCAATGATGTAAAATTATTCTATTCTACAGATAATTCTGTCGTTTTGCAAAGTGATCACGACTATGTGTCTGAATGGTCATCTATTTGACAACTTCACATTTCAATTAACAAATGCTCGGTCTTACATATTAGTAAACATAATCAGAATGTCAAGTATAAGCTAGGTGGCATTGATGTAGCAAATGACCCTCACTTTGTCAAGGACCTAGATGTAGTTATCTTTGACGATTTATGCTCCACTGTAACAGCGTTGCTAAAAAAAGGTATTAAGAGTTGTAAACTTAATTTTGCAAAGCTTTTTTTCTATAAACATTGTATTGCTAATTAGAGCTTACCTGTTTACAAAGCTAATATATCACTCATATCAATTCACAACAATCCATAAAATGTAGTTAAAATCATACCCTTATCCCCAGGCACCAGACTTCATATGCTCACAGCTCGCAACCCTTATTCCTAGCCCAATGCTTGGGGGGAAATCTGTATCTTCCCACTCCTCCAGAATGTTAATAAGGGATGCTACCAAATGTATATTGTGTACGTTGTGATTATATTATATGATTTCTTCCTATTATACCACCCTGGACATGAGTAACAGCTGGATTCAAATGCTGGATTAGCAAGAGGCATTACTGATCTGAAGAGAGATATCACCTCAACTAGACTTTTTTAGACCTAGAGATTTGCTGCAAAATATTCATGGCTTTAAAATTATTGTCCTATATTCTACAGTTAACTCCAGTTAATGTGATTCCTCTGTGACTAAACATTAACTTTTCACCTAAAGTCTCTCCCCTCCTTGAATTTGGTTTTTAAAAGGTATCCCTTTTATTTGAACCAAAAGGAACAGGGAAGCCACAAAAGGGGCAAAAGTGTTAAAGGGTAGAAAGAAAGAGGGGGCAAGGTGGTAGGAAATATAGAGTAAATGTAAGGAAGGGGAAGAAACAGTGGGGAGAAAACACAAGAGATCTCACTCTCTTCTAAGGTATTCATTCAATCACTTTATTGGCAGTTACTATTTAACTATTGTTAATAAATACTCATCTCAAACAATCTAAGCCCCAGAGCTCACTGTAACAACATTGCCAAAAAGGCATTAAGAGTTGTTAACCTTATTTTGTGAAGCTTCTTCTCTGGTAACATAGAATTGCTAACTAGGGCATACAAAACCTTTCCCAGACCAATTCTTGAATACAGCTCGTCTGCCTGGAACCCACACTGTATATCGGACATGAACACAATTGAGTGGATTCAGAGAAGTGTACTCCACTCCTCCACTCACAGTAGAATTCCCTATGCCTCCAGGCTTGAAATTTTGGGCTTGGACAATCTGGAACTCTGCTGCTTGCAGTCCGATCTAAGCATAATACACAAAAGAGTCTGCTACAATGTCTTGCCTGTCAACAACTTCTTCAGCTCCAACCACAAAAATACACGGGCAACCAATTCAAACTCAAGGTAAACTGCTTCAAATTCGATTGCACTAAATACAACTTCAGTAACAGAGTGGTCAACGTCTGGAATGTCCCACCCGACTCCATTGCTACAGCCTCAATCGATCACAACTTCAATCTAAAACTGTCTAATGTGGACCTCACACCATTCCTAAGAGTCCTTAAAGGGGGCGTGCATAAGTGCACCAGCGAGCTTTCCACCCCTGACTTACTGTCCCCATTTATCTGTATTTACTTCCTTTGTTCATGTTTATGTTTATACCTTCCTTGTTATCTTGTAGATGTTTGACAAACAAATAGAATAAATAATAAATAAATGCAATAAATATGAATAAAAAAGTTACTGACTCCACAGTCCAAGATAATCATTTTGAAAGCAGGCAGAACCTATCCAGGAAAGATTCATCATGGGACAGTGTTGGCAGTGCCCGGTGTTGCTCAGTGTTGATGCTGACAATTATGAAAGAACATAAAAGGAACTTTGCAAACTCAGGTTTTACAAAATCATTGTTCCCCAGGAGCCTTTCCTCTAAAAGAAGGGTCTTCAAACTTGGCAAGTTTAAGATTTGTGGACTTCAGCTCCCAGAATTCCTGAGCTAACATGACTGGAGGAGGAATTCTGGGAGTTGAAGTCCACAAATCTTAAAGCTGTCAAGTTTGAAGACCCCTGCTCTAAAGCAAATTGGGATGAGCAATAATGACTTACCTTTCTCAAGGTGAGGAATAGGAGAAATGAAATTATTCCTAGAAAAAACATTGGAGCAGGTAAAATCAATCACCAGAATCCTGGACGTGCTGACAGTTACCTTTTTAGTTGGTGGGTTGGAGGCTTTGAGAACGAAAATTGGTACAATCAACCTGGGATTCCAGACATTATTCCAGTAATCCAATAGTCTCCTGGTTTGTAGTAATGGAACCATTCCTTTTCTTCTATTATCACCTTAAATGGACATTTCATCAGCATACTGGCACAGGGAATTTGAGACAGAAGCTGAAGCAGAAAAACCTGTACATGCAGCAGCAGCAACATTTGACATATCCTGCAAGAGATCCTTCCTACAGTTTTTTCTTCAGCACAGAGTTAAATCTCAGAGATCACAGAAGACCACAATTACAATGAGGAAGATCCAGTTTGCCCCCAGATTTGGAAGTTTTACCTTTAAACTATTAGACTGCTATAGTATTTGTCCAGCTTTACCCCAACCTCTGCCTTCATCACTGAAAGAGGCTGTTACAAATCAGATTATCAGGTGCTGTCTATCCCATTGGTTGTCACATTGATTGGCAATTAATTGTGGTGGTAGAAATCCCAAAGGAGAATAAATAATCATGGTTTTAAAAATGAGAAGGGGAATTGGGAACGAACAGTGCCACAATAGTGGGCAGTTGGAGAAAAGAGTTTTGTTTGACTCAGGAGAATAATCCTACTTTGAGAATCAAGAAAGCAACAATCTGTAATCTGCAACTCTTGCACTGCAAAAACATATGGACTACACAACTCAATCAGGGCAAAACAATAGACGCAATCTACATAGACTTCTGTAAAGCCTTTGATTCTGTGGTACACCACAAACTACTCCTAAAACTAAAATCTTATAGTATCTCTGGACACCTGCATAACTGGATAGACGCATTCCTGTCAAACAGACAACAAATGGTCAAAATTGGGAGCATCCTATCAAATTCTGTAGCTGTCAAGAGTGGTGCCTCCGAAGGCAGTTTTCTTCATACTCTACATAAATGACCTCTGTGATCATATTAAGAGCAACTGCATTCTCTCTTTGGCAGAAATCCATTTTGATCAGAATGAATAAAGTTATTTAAATATTTTTTAAGTCTTTCTGCCAATATTGAAGCAAAAAATTTATAATCTGCATTTAGTAGAGAAATAGGTCTATTGTTACGAACTAAATAAACTCATTTATTAAAAACCCTACTAGTTTTACTCCAGCAGCAGGCTCGTAATCTTGCACTTCAGATTGGTCCGCGAATAAGCGAATCGTGATTGGCCACCTCTGGCTGGTCTGATTGGCTAACAGCGGGCCGTCTCTGATTGGACATTTTTAGAGTGGTTAACTAGATTTCATTGGTTGTTTTGGCAGCAGCCAGCTCTATAAAAGAGCTGCTGCTGCCCAAGTACTTTGCTCTGTTCTGAAGTCACTATTAAAGAGTTGAGTCACTATCCGATGCCTCGTCTCCGTTATTGCGCCCACACCTCCAGATCTAACACTGGCGATGAGGGTGGGATTCGGAGACGATAGAGCCGACTGAGCACTCGCAGAGCACCGAACAGAGCACGTGGCTAAGAGAGTGCCAACAACGGCAAGATGGCCAGCGGCGCCATACCACCTGCTCCATTTGACCCGGCTAACGAAGACTGGGACTCGTATATAGATAGGTTCCAGATGTTCCTGGAGACCAACAACCTAAAGGACGCTTCGCCTGGCAAGAAACGAGCGGTCTTCCTGACCCATTGCGGGCCTGCCGTTTTTAAAATGGCTAAGGCACTTGCAAAGCCTGCAGAGGTTAAGACAATGGATTGGGATAACCTCGCTCCGATCCTTCAGGCCCATTATGCACCCGCAGTGCCAACCCTCATCCATAGACACGAGTTGTACCAGAGGGACCAACGGAAAAATGAGTGCGTTGGAGACTTCATCGCTGACCTCCGGAACCTGGGTTGACTCTGTGGTTTTTCAAACCTCGAGGAAGCCATGAGAGACTGCATAGTTCTGGGTTTAGATGACCACACGACACAGAGCAAGATCATGGCTAAAGGGGACATCGACCTCGCAGATGTCATCGCTGACGCTACTGCAGCAGAAGCAACCAGGAAGTCGGCCGCTCGAATGTGCCGCACCAACGCACCGCTCCGTCAACTCACCAGTGATACTACGCCTTTTTCAGAGAGGCATTCAACAACGGTGCATCATGAAGACTTCGAATCCTCGTCTGATAGTGAGGAAGAAGAGGTCAACCAACTCAGGTCAGAGCGCAACCAGCGAGACCAGCGAAGCCAAAAACCTTCGCGTCAATGCGCCGGTTGCAGGGCCAAATTTGCGGGGACTGCAAATTCCTCGACGCACTCTGCCGTTCCTGTGGAAAGAGGGGCCACATCGCCAAGGTCTGCAGGAGCAAGCGGGGGTCAAGTCCAATCCGTAGAGAAAACAACTCCCGCCAAACAACGGGCAGCCCACCCATAAACCGGGACCGCCTGAATCACCAATGGAACCACTATCACTACAGAAATCGAGCGCCTGCTGCGTCAGCGAGACGAGAAGAGACGCATCAAACCATCACCATCAGTCACGTATCATCCTTGGATGCAAGAAAGATCTGAGTGAAGGTCACCATTGAGAATCGTCCATGTGTAATGGAAGTAGACTCGGGATCGTCCCTATCAATGGTCTCGTGGAGGACCTTCCAACAGCTGATCCCTGACATCCATCGCCAGGACCTCAGCACCCAGAAAATCATATTAAGGGACTACCAGGGAAACAGAATTCCCGTTGCAGGGTCCTGCCACGTCCAGGTGTCCTTCAAAGACCACACCGCAACTCTGCCACTTACCATCGTCGATCGAGACCGGCCCAGCTTGTTGGGTTTGCAGTGGTTCGCTCCACTGGGGATTGAACTAGCTGGCATTCACCAGACCGGAAGCAGTGATTGGGAAGCGGCCCTCGTCCAGGAGTTCCAGGACGTGTTCACAGAGAAGCTAGGCAAGTACAAGGGATCCCCCATATCATTTAGCCTCAGCCCCAATGTTGCGCCCATACGCCTTAAGCCTCGTCGAGTGCCCTTCGCACTCAAGCCAAAGATTGATGAACAATTGGACAAATTGATAGCCCAGGGGGTGTTGGAACCGATTGATCATGCCCGTTGGGAAACCCCGATTGTAACACCCATAAAACCTGATGGATCGACAAGAATTTGTGGGGATTACCGGGCCACCCTAAATCACACGCTTCAGCAGAGCGCTTATCCTGTACCGGTGGTTCAACATCTTCTTCACTCCCTGGGCGGTGGAAAAATATTTGCAAAATTGGACCTAGCACAGGCATACCAGCAACTACCCATAGATGCAGAGACTGCTGAGGCCCAGACTATAGTCACGCACAGAGGTGCGTTTAAGTGTAATAGACTCCAGTTCGGAGTGAGTGTAGCACCAGGCATCTTCCAAAGCCTGATGGAGAGACTACTACAAGGCATAAAAGGGGTTGTGCCTTATTTCGATGACGTCTTGATAGCTGCCCCCACTAAAGACGTATTAGAGACCCGACTCAGAGCGGTCCTCCAAAAATTCAAAAACGCCGGCTTGAAAGTAAAGAAAGACAAGTGTCAACTTTGTACTGAGAGGGTTGAATTTCTGGGGTACCTTCTTGATAAAAGGGGAATCCATCCTACCGGAAAAAAAGTAACGGCAATAAAAAACGCCCCCAGACCTAGGAATAAAGCAGACCTCCAAGCCTTCCTGGGACTCATTAACTTTTATAACATCTTCTTGCCCCAGAAGGCGTCTGTAGCTGAGCCCCTACACCGACTACTCGACAAGAAGGCTTCCTGGGTCTGGGGACATCGGGAAGAATGAGCATTCCAGCAAGTAAAAGATCTCTTAACCTCAGATGCTGTATTAATGCAGTATAACGAGACTTTGCCTTTACTGTTTGGGGTGGGAGCTATTTTAAGCCATGTTCTACCAAACGGCAATGAGGCACCTATTGCTTTCTTTTCCCGAACCTTATCAAAGACTGAAAGAAACTATAGCCAACTCGATAAAGAGGCTCTCACTATTGTATCCGCTATCAAACGTTTCCATGAATATGTATATGGAAGACAGTTTACTATAATAACCAATCACAAGCCTTTGCTTGGCATTTTAGCGGGAGACAAACCAACTCCCCACATCTTATCACCCAGAATGACCAGAGTTTCAGAATCACCCAGAATGGTCAGAGTTTCTAGCCGCATACGATTATCAACTGCAACACCGCCCGGGGAAAGCCATTCCCCACGCTGACGCCTTGAGTCGTTCTCCGCTACCGGAAGCCATAGAAGATCCAGCTCCAACCTTTACTGCACTCCAAATTGAAACTCTCTCTTCACCACCCCTGACTGCACGAGACATCGCCGCGGAAACAAAAAAGGATCTTACATTGGCTCGAGTCCTCAGCTGGGTGGAACGAGGTTGGCCTGACAATGAACCCAACGACACCTTCACGCCATTCAGAAACCGACAGACGGAACTATTCTCCCAGAAGGGCTGCGTTTTGTGGGGAGACAGAGTCGTCATTCCTGAAAAATTACAACATAGCGTCCTAAAACTATTGCACGACAGTCATCCAGGCATCGTGCGAATGAAGGCATTGGCAAGAAGTTACACGTGGTGGCCAGGTATCGATAAACAGATAGAAGCCTGGGTGGCCACATGCAACAAGTGCCAGGAAATCCGCGCTGCCCCACCGAAAGCACCTCCAACTGAATGGGATGCACCTCGTGGTCCCTGGTCCCGCATCCACATTGATTTTGCGGGACCCACCAAGGGACACACTTTTCTCATAACGGTGGATGCCTATTCCAACTGGCTCGAAGTCCACAAAATAAAAAGCACCACAACAGAAGCCGTCGTTAAAAAATTAAATAGATTATTCGCTACGCACGGACTGCCGGATGTTTTAGTCTCGGATAATGGCCCCCAGTTCACTGCCCTTGCATTTGAACAGTACCTAGCGGACCGGGGCATCCGCCATGCCTTAACTTCGCCGGCTCACCCTGCGGCCAATGGCAGGGCTGAGCGAATGGTACAATTTATAAAAAAGACCTTGCACAAGATGGAACATGGCGATATTGACGATAAGATAAACAGAATACTTCTTCTCCAACACATCACCCCACACAGCACCACGAACAGAACCCCGGCCGAACTCCTGATGGGCCGGAAACTTCGCTCACACCTCGATCGCCTACACCCAACCTACACGCCGGAAAAACCTTGCGGTTCCAGCAGCAAGTGTCGTGCGTTCAAGGTAGGAGATATAGTCTTCGCGAAAAACTTCTCGGGTGACCCATTGTGGGTCCCTGCTACTATAACTCAACTTACGGGCCCCAGATCTTACCGTCTACAGACTAGTGATGGGAAATTATGGAAGCGCCATATAGACCAACTTCGTTCCCGATTGGCACCTAACCCTATCTCAACCCCTGACTCTCCAACCGGGGGGGGGGAGGGAAAGCGAGGGGGCTGAAATAGAAATAACAGATGACCCAATAATTGAAGCCCAGCGGTCTGCACAACCAACCATGGGATACTCACCTTCCGGCGGAGGACCGAGCCGGGTGGTTCCCTTGCCACAGAGCAGCCCAGTTAGAGAAGCAAGTCCAGAGAACCCAGATGACAACAGAGAGAACAGCCCTGAGTCACCCAGCGGAATAGTGGAACCATCTCCACCACCCAGTTCTACAAACAGCCCACTGGAGCCAGAGCCAGAACGGAAACCGGTGAAACAGCGAAAATCGAACAGACAGGTGAAACGGCCTGCCTACTTGCGAGAATACATCAGCCCACCCCTCAGACGGAACCTAGGGGGGAGGGGTGTTACGAACTAAATAAACTCATTTATTAAAAACCCTACTAGTTTTACTCCAGCAGCAGGCTCGTAATCCTGCACTTCTGATTGGTCCGCGAATAAGCGAATCGTGATTGGCCGCCTCTGGCTAGTCTGATTGGCTAACAGCGGGCCGTCTCTGATTGGACGTTTTTAGAGTGGTTAACTCGATTTCATTGGTTGTTGTGGCAGCAGCCAGCTCTATAAAAGAGCTGCTGCTGCCCAAGTACTTTGCTCTGTTCTGAAGTCACTATTAAAGAGTTGAGTCACTATCCGATGCCTCGTCTCCGTTATTGCGCCCACACCTCCAGATCTAACACCTATAGTTCTTAATTTGCAATGGATCAGCCTCCTCTTTTGGAATAAGTGTGATATGGGCTTCTGACCATGATTGGGGTATCTTCTTCTTTAACATAACTTCATTCATAACTTCTAGCAATGGAAGATTCAACGCTTCTTGTAATGTTTTATAAAATTCTGCTGGAAGTCCATCTGGGCCTGGTGCTTTTCCATTATTTTGCTTCTTAAGTGCTTCAGTTAACTCCATCATAGTTACATTGCTTTCTAACATTTTTTTCAGTCTCTTTAGATATCTTAGGTAAATTAGCATTCTGTAAATACTCCTTAACACTTTCCTCATCAATATTCTCTTGCTTATATAATTTCCCATAAAAATCTCGAATGATTTCTTTCTTCTCTTTACTGCCATGGCAAACTTGGCCTTGATCATCTATTAACTGCAATATTTTCCTGGATTCTTTCTCCTTTCTCAATTTATATGCTAACCATCTACCTGGTTTGTTTGCATCTTCAAAGTAGTTCTGTTTAGCACCTCTAATTTTCTGTGCTAATTCTTCTTTCTCTATTTGACTCATTTTGTGTTTAATTATATCCATTTTTAGCTTAATGTCCTTTTTCTGTGACATTTTCTGTAGCTCTTTTTCAAGTCTTTTATATTCATCCTCTAGAACCTTAGTGGCTTGCCTTTTCCTAGTATTCCTTTTCCTTGTATAATCTATTATCAAGCCTCTAGCATATGCCTTCACTGTATCCCATACATTCTGAATTGATGTATCTTCTTTTTTATTTTCTCTAAAGAAAAAGGCCAATTCTTTCTCCATCCGCTGTGTAAAGTCTTTTTCCTTTAAAATAGTATTATTTAACGTCCATCTCGATCTTCTTTTTTGTCCTTTCCATTTAATTGTCATAGGATTATGGTCTGCCCAAGTGCTTGTTTCAATATTTATTTCTTGAATATTAGTTACTAATTCTGTTGACATCCATATCATATCTATTCTGGACCATGATAAATGTCTATTTGAATAGAAGGTATATTGTTTAGTTTTAGCATTTCTTTCTCTCCATGTATCTTTTAAATTTAATTCATCAACCATTTTAAAAAAGGATTTTGGGAGAGTCTTTCTGTTTTGCTTTGTTGTTGTTGCTGTATAGTCCAATTTATTGTCTCCAATTCCATTAAAATGTCCCATCATAACAATATTGGCATAGTCCAGTTCAATTATTTTCATATGTAATTTTTTGTAAAATTCTTCTTGTTTGTCATTCGGAGCATAAATTGCAATCAGGAGTGTTTTCATATTATTGTCCATTATTTCCACCATTAATACTCTTCCATCTTCATCAGTATAGATCAATTTTGCTGGGGTGGTCTCTTTAATATATAAAACCACTCCTCTTTTCTTACATTGGGTCAAGGAAGTAAATATTTTCCCTAATTTTGGCTGCACCAACAATTGTTCATATTATTTTTTTAATATGTACTTCTTCTAGACAAATTATATCAAATTTTAATTTCTCTAATTTATGAAAAGTTTTCCTTCTTTTAATGGCTGAATTAAGTCCATTTATATTAATTGTAATCAATTTTTTCTCTTCCATGGTTATATTTTATAGTTGGGTTTAGCAGCTCTCGTAGATCTTGATTCATGTTGTTCTTTGGCTTCCACCTTTCCACCTACTGCGCCTTCTTCTTTTTCAGTCCCCATTTGACAGTCCTCTTGGAATTCAATTAGTGAGATCTCTTTTTCTGCCTCTTCCTCTTTCCTTCCAAAAAATTCTGTATAAAATTATTCCACTTTCTCAACTGAGTCAATTCCATGTCTCTGTTCTTGCCATGTGAACATTAACCCTTCTGGGATCAGCCATCTATAATTCACCTCTTTTTTCAGTAGCATTTTAGTCAGGAATCAATCTTCTCTTCTTATCTCTCTCACTCTTCTGGGTATTTGTTTTAAGACCACAATCTCCTTGCCTTTATATTTCAACATTTTCTCTCTTGCCACTTGCAATATTTGCATTTAATGGCTTTCTTTGTAAATCTAATATGAACTTCTCTTGGTAGGCTATTTCTCATCGCATGTCTTGTAAAGACTTGATATACCTCATCTATTCCATCCATCATCTTCTCTTCAGTTATTTCCAAAGCTTCAGCCAATATTTCTATCATTATCTCAGGTAGATTTTGTCCTTTTTCTTCCTCTATGTTTTGAAATCTAAGATAAAATTCTGATCTGTCCATCTTCCATTTCAGCATCCCACTTTTATCTTGTTCAACCACAGTTAATCTGTTATCAATGTCTCCAATCTTCTTGTCTCTTTGTTTATCTTCTTCTTCAATTTTTTGGAATCTCTCGTCATACTTCAACATCATTTGTTGAATGTTCTCCACTTTTTCATCAGTTTTCCCTGTTCTTTGTTCAATGTTCTCTGATCTTTGTTCAATGTTCTCTGTTCTTTGTTCGATGTTCTCTATTCTCTTTTCAATAATCTCTGATCTTGCTTTAATATCTTGGATTCCTTGCATAATCATCTGCAGAGTCCCTTTTTCTTGTTCTTTTTCTTGCTTTAACATTGTCTGTATTGAACGTTGTCCTCCAGATGGTGCTGAGGCAGAAGTAGGAATTGAGGAACCAGGAGCTGTAAATTTCCTACTCATTTTAAATGATTCAAAATCTTCAGGTTCTTCTAAACCTTAATCCAATTGTGAAGTAGCCAATTATAATCCAAGGTAAAAAATAAAAATGGTAGAGAGAAAAACGCCCAATAGTAATTTAAAAAGGGGGGGAGACAAAGTTTCTTCAGGTTCTTGTAAACCTTAATCCAATCAGTAGTTAAGTAAAGAAAAAGACTTAAAAAGAACAAAAGAAGGGAAAAAATTCTTCAGGTTCTTCAACACCTTAATCCAATTGAAAGGTCTCAAATAGAAAAAAGTGCATAAAAATGAACCAAAAAGGAACTTCCGGTTTGCCAGGCTTCGGCGGCGGCAGGGATTCGCGATCCTGCGCGATCCCTGTTGCGCTAGCCATCTTGGTGCCTCCGATCCCGACGGGTCTGGAGGATAAGGCTGCCCCGTAGAGGTAGCTGAAGACAGGGGGGATCCAGATAGGGGTTTGGGGGTATCGCAGACCCCCTCCCCAGCCGGCAAAACCCCCTTCTCTCAAGGCGGTGGGGCGGCGGTCAGTAATGGCTGCCACAAAGAAGCTGGCAGCTGGACAAGATTGTGCAGGAGGAAGAAGGAGAAAGTTTTGAAGTGAAAGTTCTTTGGCTGAACCGGGATCTTAAGATACACCTAACATCCTGAAAACCAGGATTTTTTGAACGATACTTTGTTTCCAGAGGAGATTTTTACAGCGGTGAATGGAAGTGCTGAAAGGGAAAGTTTACTCTCCTTCCCTACGGAGTTAACAAATGGACATTGAAAAACGTGCTTTTTTATAGAAGGCAAAAATTTAAAGCTCTTTGTTACAAGTGGGAAGGGAGAGTACAAAAAAAAATTATATTAAGATCTTGTTGGAGGAGATGCCTTGAAGATTTTGAGACTAGAAGTTAATTGCAATAAGGCTTTAAAATACAGACTGGGTTCTTTTTTTAATTGATATTACCCCAGGAAGAGAAAGTGTAAAAGGAAGAACTTTGTGCTCTGTTTGGACTGCTTGACGACTCTTGGACGTTGGGGAACTGTTTTAAGTTTTTGAAACATCTTGGTTGTTTTAAGAAGAAGAGGGGGGGGGGAAGAAGAAGAAAAGGTTTATAATGGCTTTATCTGTTGATGAACTAAGAAAGGAATATGGAAAAACAAAGAAAGAAGGCAAGGACGCTTTGGGAGAAGCCTTTCACTTTTTAGAAATGGCGCTTGTTATTTATCAGCAAACACAACAACTGATGGAGGAGGAGGAGGAAGAAGAAGAAGAAGAAGAAGAAGAAGAAGAAGAAGAAGAAGAAGAAGAAGAAGAAGAAGAAGAAGAAGAAGAAGAAGAAGCCATCTTTAATGAATCAAAAAGTTTGATTAAGAAAGAAAGGAGAAAGAGAGGAAGGAAAATGAAGGTCTTAAGACCTAAAAAAACACCCAAGAAAGAGAAAAATAAGATGCAAAATCAATACAATGTTAGAAAGCAAAAGAAAAGAGGAATACAACAGAGAGGGGAAGCTAAAAAGGCGGAGGTTAGGAGGGGGGGTTTAAAAAGGCCAGGTGGGATAAGAAAGGTAGGGAAAAGGGGGGGAAAAGCCATAAAGGTATGAAACAAGATGGGAAAAAGCAAATTTTTTTTAGGGATAAAGGGTAATGTATAATTTTAAAAAAAAAGATTCTGCAAAGCACATAAGATAGTATTGTAGTATTTGTATTAGAAATAGAAAATTAGAATTTTATAAGATTTAATAAATGATTAAAATATTAAAATGCTTAATAATGATAGATTTTAAGATTTAATAAAATATTAAAGGGAATGTTTAAAATATTTAGTTCAATTATAGAGTTTAATTGACTATTGTGTTGATGTTATTATAAACTTATTATTGCAGCATTTGTTTTTGAAATAGATAATTGGAATGTTATAAGATTTAATATTTAATTTTGTACTTAATTATTTTATAGATTTACTATTCTCTCTTTTTCTTAAAATTAAGTAGGTAGAATGTACTAAGCAGAATCAGATTGGGAACTAGGTGTTATTTTAAATGTCAATTTAGGGGAACGATAGAAAGTCATCATACGTCGATTAGTGATTACAGGAGAAATCTTTTTTTTTATTATAGGGAATGAGATAAATGGATAATTGGAAAAGAATGGACAAAATATACAAGTATAATGATTTAAATTAAGATGAAATAAATAAAATAGAATTAAGAAGAGTGAAAAGCGGGGAGAAGTTATATAGAAGATATAGAATGGTAAATAAGATAGGTAACGATATATAAGATGAGCATGAATTTAATTGAAGTCCGTATAAAGAGAGGTAATCTGGGGCCAAGCCACTTTCTAAAAAGAAGTTTTATGTTTTTGTGTTTTGTGTGTTTATGTTTGTTTGAGAATTAATAAAACCTTGGAGGAATGTCAGATGAGAATAATTGTAAACAGTCAGAGGGAAATATGAATATGATGACTATAAAATGGATAAATATAGAAAAGAAATGTAATTGAATAAGAGTAAAGAGAAATAATGAGAAATTTGTTAAAAGATATTTATGTGTCCATATGCAAATGGGATAAATTAGAATTATGTTGTATAAAATTATGTTTTATCTGCCTTGTAAAAATTTATAATGGAAAGGGTTTCATGTTTTCAATGTTTAATGATGTTTTGTTTGTCTTTAAAATTAATAAAATTTGTCTCAAAAAAAAAATGAACCAAAAAGGTGGGTGAAAAAACAAAAAATGCCAGAAAAAAAAGAGAAAAGGCTTTTAAGGCTTTTCCTTTAAAATAAAAGGCAAACGTGAAGATTGAACTTCCAAAAAAAAAAAAAAAACCACTCCAACCAGGCCAAAAAGTAGTTATTACAAGAATAAAGATATTTTTAAAAAAATACAGTAAATCTGGTAAGGAGGGGTAGCACAACTTAAAAACAAATAAAAAGGGCACACTGCACTTTGTTTAGATATCCAAGGCTCTTATTATAACTATCTTCTCCAAAGACTTATCACATTTTCTTTTCGTAAGCTTCAACACCAGGCTCCAACTGTTGATAGAAATCCAGAAGAGCACCTGCAATAGCACTCTCCCATGCTCTTCCCTCTATCTTATCACATAGCAATGTCCTTGAAAAGGAGTCTCAGCTCTTGCTTTCTCAGCTTTCTCAGCTTCGTCTGATCACAGGAAATAAAGCATTTTCAAGCCTCTAGTTGGCAGTGTTACAAAGTTTCTTTGCTCTCACTTTCCTTCTCCTTTCCCAAGCAAAACGTAATAAAAATTACCAAAAAAGAGGAAAAAAATGTATTAAAAAAGGAAATAACTAAATAACTAAAGGGAGCCTCTAGCCTAAAATATTACAAAATCAAAAAAGAGAAGAAAAGATAGGTATAAATAAGAAAAGAACCAGTCCAGTTTCAAAATACAAAATCACGTATAGAAATCCAGCAATGAGAAAAAAACAAAAACCTTACTTTGACATTTCCGTTTAAAATCGCCGCTTAATCAAAACTTTTACAGATTCTTTCTTTTCCTTAGGGTGTCCATTCAAGTCTTAGAATAAAAAAGTTCTCACCAAACCAGCACACTTTCTGCTCTCTTCCGTTTCGGAGCTGTCCCAACTTCAGCAGCTTTAATGGCTGCCTCTTTGCCGCCGGCAAGAAGAGCTTCTCCTGGATCTACCAGAGACTTTGTGGTATCTCTGCTATCAACAGGATGCGCTCTTCACTTTCGCCATTTCTTTGGGACGGTTTAGATCTGTTTGGACCATCCAGGGGCAAAGATATTGGCTGCGATCTCAGACCTCCAAGATCGCATAATGTATCATCACGACGCCAGCTCCACCCTCCTTAAAGATAATATGAGAGTAATTTTGGATACCTTGGAATACTATGAGGCACATTCTGAAAAACAAATGGCTTTGGGGACTTCCGGTTTGTCGGCTTCGCGAGCGGCAGGGATTTGCGACTCTGCGCGATCCCTGCCGCGCTAGCCGTTTTTGGTGCTCCGATCCGGACGGGTTCAGAGCTAGGCTACCCTGCAGGGGTAGCTGAAGATAGGGGGGATCCGGAGAGGGGTTTGGGGGTGTTGCAGACCCCCTCCCAGCCGGCAGAACCCCCTTTTCCCAAGACGGTGCAGCGGCGGTCCGCAATGGCCACCACAAAGAAGCCGGCAGCTGGGTAAGAATGCGCAGGAGGAAGAGGAGAAAGCCTTTGAGAGTGAAAGTTTTCTTGGTTGATCCAGGACTCTAAGATACATTTAATATAATTCCTGGAAATTATGGCTTTTTGGATGATTCTTTCCACAAGAGAAAATAAGCGGCAAATTTGAGGTGCTGAAAGGAAAGTTTATTCTCCCTCCCGACGGAATTAATAAGTGGATATTGAGAAACCTGTGTTTTTTTTTAAGGTAAAACTAGCTTTATGTGATAAGTCGGAAGGGAGAGGACAAAAAATATATTTATTTGGTCTGATTTTGTTGGAGGAGATGCCTTAAGGATTTGAAGACAGAAATATAATTCCAATAAGGCTTTAAAATACAGATTTGGATTTTCTTTTTTCTTTTGTCTGATACTACCCCTGGAAGAGAAAGGGAGAACTTTTTCGGCTTGGATTGATTGAGGACTTTGGGATTGTTCTATTTTTTTTTTTAAATATCTTGGTTGGTGTAAGAAGAAAGAGGGAAAAAAGAAAAGAAAAGAAAAGATCTATAATGGCTTTTTCTTTTGAGGAACTGAGGGAAGAATATGAGCAAACAAAAACAGACGGTAAAGATGGTATGGAAAAAGCCTTCCTTTTTTTAGAAATGGCGCTGGTTAACTATCAACAAACAATACAACAGATGGAGGCAGAAGAACAACAACAAGAAGAAGACGAAGAAGCCATTTTTAATGAATTTCAAAATTTAACTAAGAAAGAAGGAAGGAAGGAAGCGAGGAAAATGAAGGACTTAAGATTTAAAAAAACATTCAAGAAAGAGAAAAATAAGATGCAAAATAAATATAATGATAGTAAACAAAAGAAAAAGGGAACACAACAGGGAAGGGATGCCAGCAAGGCAGAGGCTAGAAGAAGGGGGGGTAGGAAGATTTGGTGGGGGAAGAAGGAAAGGGGAAAGGCGGAGAAAAGCCACAAAGTTTTGAAATTAGATGGGAAAAGAGGAGTTTTATTTAGGGACAAAGGGTAAAGTACAATTTTTTTAAAAAAAAGATTTTGCAAGGTACATAAGATGGTATTGTAACATTTGTATTAGAAATAGAAAATTAGAATGGCTTAAGAGTTAATAAGAAATTAAAATGTTGAAATGTTTAATAATGATTGATTTTAAAATTTAATAAAATATTAAAGGGAATGTTTAGAATATTGAGTTTTAATTAAAGAGTTTAATATGACTATGGTATTGATGTTATTATAAAACTATTATAGTAGCATTTGTTTTTTGAAAAGACAATGGGAATGCTATAAGATTTAATATTTAGATTTATTATTTAACTATGTATTTAATCATTTTGGATTTATTACTCTGTTTTTATTATTATTAAAAAAAAATAGTAGATAGAATGTACCAAGCAGAATCAGATTGGGTATTAGGTGTTATTTTAAATGTTAATCTAATTAATTTAGGGGGAGGATAGAAAGGCATCATACTCTGATTAGTGATTTCAGGAGAAATTCTTTTTTTATTATTATAAGGAATGAGATAGAGGGATAATAAAGAATGGGCAAAAGATACAAATATAATGATTTAAATTAAGATGGATTAAATAAGATAGAATTAAGAAGAGTGAAATGTGTGGAGAAGTTTATATAGAAGATATAGAATGGTAAATAAAATAGGGAATGATATGTAAGATGAGCATGAATATAATTGAAGCCCATGTAAAGAGAGGTACCTGGAGCCAAGTTACTTTTCTAAAAGATTTTTTATATGTTTGTTTGTTGTGTGTTTATGTTTTTGGGAGAATTAATAAAACCTTGTAGAAATACAGAATGAGAATAATGGTAATCAAGTCAGAAAGAAATAGATGAAATAATAATAGTGAAATTGAATAAGAGTAAAGAGAAGTAAAGAGAAATTGGATAAGAGGTATTTTTATGCTCATATGGAAATGGCTTAAAATAGAATTATATTGTATAAAATAAGGTTTTATCTGACTTGTAAAACTTATAATGGAAAAAGGTTCAAATATGTAATGGTTGATGATGATTTGTTTGTCTTTGAAATTAATAAAATTTGTTTTTTTAAAAAAATGGCTTTGATATTTCTAGATGCACAAAAGGCATTTGATAATGTAAATTGGTGATTCATGTTATTATTGTTGGAACAGATGGGTTTTGCCAGAAAATTTATTCAAGCAATAGAAGCTATATACTACAAGCAAATGGCAAAAGTAATGATAGAGGGAGAATTGACAGACTCTATTAACATAAGAAAAAGAACAAGACAAGGGTGCCCACTATCACCTTTGCTATTTGTGTTAACTTTGGAAGTGTTAAACAGAAATATTAGAGATGAAAAGAGTATAAAAGGAATGAAAATTAAAAAGGAAGAATTTAAACTGCAATCCTTTGCGGATGATTTGGTTTTTATCTTAGAAGACCCTTTAGAAACAGCACCAAAATCGTTGGAAAAGATAGAGGCATATGGCAAGGTGGCTGGTTTGAAAATAAACAAAGATAAGACAAAGATTTTGACAAAGAATATGTTATCAAGACAAAAGGAAGAATTGGCAGATCTATTGAAAATTCAAGTCACGAATAAGATCAAGTATTTGGGGATACATTTGACAGCAAGGTGTAGTAGGTTAAAAGAGAATAATTATATTAAACTTAAACAGCAGATAGCGCTAGACTTGGTGAAATGGGAAAATTTACAACTGTCACTAATAGGGAGAATCTCAACAATCAAGATGAATATATTACCCAGAATTTTATATTTGTTCCAAACAATTCCAATTAGGCTGGGAAGACTATTTTGAAGATTTAAATAAAATTGTGTTGAAATATATATGGCAAGGTAAGAAAGCGAGAATAAAGTTAAAACTTTTGCAAAATGCTAGAACTAGAGGAGGATTTGGTTTGCCTAACTGGGAGTTGTACTACCAAGCTACAAACTTGACGTGGGTCAAGGAATGGATAACACTAAGAAATACTAGATTGTTGCCATTAGAAGGACATGATCTGTTGTTGGGGTGGCACACTTTTTTATGGTACAAGGGAACTAAAATACAGGGGTATTTTAGAAGACACCATATATGGGAGTCTTTGTGGTTAAATTGGGAGAAGATTAAAAGACAATGTTATTTGAAAATTCCAGTCTGGTTATCGACTATTGAAGCATTTTCCTATCCTATAATATACAAGAAGGAACAAACAGTTAGATATGGGGAAATATTGAATGAAAAGGGTGAACTTAAATCTATGCCAAAACTAGAGGAACAAGGTATAAAGATGAAATGGTTTTCATATGCACAAATACATTCAAGGTATGATAAAGATTTAAAACAGAAGGTTTCTATGAAAAATTGACTGATCTAGATAATATTTTGACAGATACTGATGAAAAGGTGATTAAAAAACTGTATGGATATTTATTAGAAACTAAACTAGAAGAGGAGCAAGTTAAAGAAACTATGATTGCTTGGGGGAAGAACTTTGGATATGGGATTGATTTAGAGAAATGGCAAAAATTGTGGTCTCAAAATTATAAAATGACAATGTCAACAGTTTATAAAGAAAATCTGTATAAGATGTTTTACAGGTGGCATTTTCCCCCGACAAGAATAGCAAGAATGTTCAAGAATAAATCTGAAAAATGTTGGAAATGTCATCAGACACCTGATTCATATTACTGTTAAGCCTGGATTCCCCAACAGGTGTTAAGGAAAACAAACTAAACAGAACGTGCAGCGAAGTCAGATAGGAAGACAGGTAAATGTGTGAGATTAGTTTTCTAGTTAACACGCAGTAAAAATACAGATACGCTTGTGCTACCAAAAATATAGTTTATTCCATTTAAGAATTATAGCATAGTCATATAAACGGTCCATTAGTCATATATCAATTTCAGTCAAGTCTTGTCAGGGATACTCTAATTGCAAAGTCCGTGTCGAATAGCCAGTGTCGGTACACATATAATAAATCTGTCCAAAACT
Source organism: Notechis scutatus (assembly GCF_049901735.1). NCBI lineage: Eukaryota > Metazoa > Chordata > Lepidosauria > Squamata > Elapidae > Notechis > Notechis scutatus. The sequence goes on along the minus strand of NC_142010.1, from coordinate 283,637 downwards.
TATCTTCTCTCCATTGAGAAATATCTTCAAAGTAATCCAACACTTCTTCTCCTCCCCGATCCAGCAAGAATGCAGTCTTCAATAAGCCAGCCAGTAAGAGCCAGAGAGTGCCTTGCTGCTTATATAGTACTTCTACAGCTGCACCCTTAATTACATTCCTTTAGCTTAAAGTCACATACACTTTATCTGACAAACCATGATTCATCATTTTATTATCTTTACCCAAAACAGTTAGGGTAAAACAATGTTATCCCTAACAATTACCATATGTGGTGGACTTGTGCGGACGCTAGAAAATACTGGACCAGAATCCACATGTGGTTGGAAAAAATGACAAAAAAACATATAGATTTGAAACCAGAGATAGTTTTATTGGGAATTTTACCTGATACATATAGCAAAGATTTGAAATAACTGATTGTAAATGTATCAACAGCGGCTAGGATTGTATTTGCTAAAAACTGGAAAAATGAGAAAATACCATCGCAGGAGGAAATCATTAAGAAAATATTGGAATGTGGTGAAATGAGTAGATTGACATTTGAAATTAGAGAACAAGAGGATGAACAATTTTATAAAATTTGGGACCTTTTCTATCAATGGTTAGATAATAAAATACAATAATGAAATATGTAGATTTATAGAAAATAATAAATATATAAAGATGTACTTCTTTTTTATTATATCTACAAAATGTCTTTAGGATAGATTTGGGAGGATAATATGAATTGTTATAAAATAAACTAAGTAAATTATGGTTATCTCATAAAATATGAATGAATAAAACTAGAGTCAAATGATTGATTAATAATGATACTAGGGTATTAAATTTTTGATTGAAAATATGAGCTATTATGTAATGTAACTGTAACTGAAGACTACGAAATGGATGCACACAAAAAATTGTAAACAAACGGGCACACTGCTTGTATACCTATGGAAAAAAGTTTGATGTTTTTATGTTTCGTTTGTTTATGTTTGTTTTTAAAAACCAATAAAATTTACAAAAAAAAAGAGCAACTTCATTCTCTTCACTGATGATGTACAGCTATTCAATACCACAGACAATACTGCTACCCTTCAAAAAGACCTCAACTATGTATCAGAATGGTCAAACAAATGGCAACTTCAAATCTCAAGAAATAAATGCTCTGTCTTACATATTGGCAAAAAAAATCAGAAAATAAAATACAGGCTGATTAGTCAAGACCTTGTTGATGATCGAAACTCTGTCAAGGATCTTGGAGTATTCATCTCTAATGATTTAAGTGTTAGAGCCCACTGTAACTACACAGCAAAAAGGCATTAAGAGTTGTTAACCAAATCTTACGTAGCTTTTTCTCTGGTAATATTACACTACTAACTAGAGCATACAAAACATTTGCTAGACTAATACTCGAATACAACTCATCAGTCTGGAACCCACATTGCATACCTGATATTAACACAGTTGAGAAAGTCCAGAAATATTTCACAAGAAGAGTTCTCCATTCCTCTACTCGTTGTAGAATACCTTAGGCAACCAGACTTGAAATTCTAGACCTAGAAAACCTAGAACTATGCCACATTCTGTCTGACCTAAGTATAGTATATAAAATCATACATTGCATTGTCTTACCTGTCAATGAATACTTCAGCTTCAACCATAACTGTAGTGGAGCGGCGGAATAACAGAGGCGAACGTAGAGCAAACTTCAGCTTTATCTTTATTGAAACAATAAAGTGTTGCCGCAACTGCTGCGCTAACAAGGCAGCCAGCTAGGACTTCCGGTTTGTGAGGCTTCGGCAGCGGCAGGGATTTGCGATACAGCGCGATCCCTGCTGCGCTCGCCGCCAAGGTTTCCCCGATCCGTTTGGATCCGGGGGATATAGCTGCCCCGTAGAGGCAGCTGAAGACAGGGGGATCCGGACAGGGGCTTGGGGGTGTCGCAGAACCCCTCCCCAGCCAGCAAAACCCCCTTTTCCCAAGGCGGAGGAGCGGCGGTCAGCAATGGCCGCCACGAAGAAGTCTGCAGCCGGACAAGCAGGTGCAGGAGGGAGAAAGTTGGAGGAACTGTGAAGGTTGCTTTTAACCAGGATAAGGCAAGAGAAAGTGCTCTGGAATCCTGAAGACTGCGAAGGATACATTGTTTCCAGTGAGAGTTACAAGCTGCGAATATTCTAAAAGGGGAAGTTTGTTTTTTTCTTTGTTTCACTCTCCTTCCCTATGTGGCAGTGGATGGAATCACAAAAGAAATCCGAAAACCTGCATTGGAGGTAATTGAATGCTGAAGGGATAAGGATTTCTGAACATTTAAAACGAAAAAGAAAAAAGAAAAAATCTTTTTGGCTGTGAGTGGGAAGGGAGAGGGGAAAAAAAATTGGAGCAAAATTTGAAAATAAGGAGAAGATTGCCTAGAACTTTAAAAAGTTATTAAACATCAATAAGACTTCTAAAAGATTTATTTTAAAGGAAACTTTGTGATTAAACTTTAATCCCAGAAAGAGAAAGTGAAGAAGGAGAACGTATTTAAAAGAAATAGCTTGTTTGGATTGTTTGGTGATTTTGGAACTTTTGAGAATTATTTCTGATTAAAAGCATTAAAAGCACTTGGGTGGTTTTTTTGGAAAAACTTTTTCTCTACACAATGGCATCACTTGTGGATGGACTGGAACTTATATATCAAAAATATGAAAAAGAAAAGCAAGAAGAAAAGGATTCTCTTGGCACTCTTTTTCAATTTTTAGAAATGGCGGTTTGTACTTATGTAAAGTTAAATGAGCAACAGGATGACTGGGACAAAGAAGAAGCCATCTTCGATGAACAAGTGACTTTGGTCGGGGAAGGAAAGGAGAAAGAGAAAAAGGAAAAGAAGACTTTAAGACTTGGCAAAATAACCAAAAAAGAGAAGAATAAGGTGAAAAGGGGACACTATGCTAGAAAGCAACAGAAAGGATGAAAGCAGAATAAAAGGGAGGTGGAGAGACAAGGGATTAAAGAGGACAAGGAGAAAAATAAGCAAGGGAGAAAGGAAGGGATGAGAAGCCTTAAGGGTGGGGAGCAAGATGCAAAGAAACAAAAGTTTTTTAGAGATAATGGATAAATTTTATAGAAAAAGGGATTCTAGAAAGGTACATAAGATTGTCTTTTTATATTTGTATTTAGAAATAATCATAGAAAATTGGAAATAATATGTAATTTAAAATGCGATAAAATATTTAGTATAACCTAGTGAAATTTTTGTTAAGAAAAGGGGAGTACTGCAATGAAACAATTATTTAAGATATGTGATGGGGGGGGAATAAGTTTGGAAAGTATAGTTCCCATAAAGGCATAATATTTAATTGAAAGGGAAAATGTTTAAGATGTAAATAATTGTTAATATTAATGATTAGACTATGTTATTCTACTGAAACTTTTTGTGAAATGAGAGATTTGAAGTAGGAGAAGGGGGAACATCATAATGAAATAATGATCTATAATATGTGATGTGGGGAGGGAATAATTACGGAAAAAAGGTACTCCCATAAAAGCATGTGATTTAATTGAAAAGTAATGTGCTAAATGTTTAAGATGTAAATGAATATCAGTATTAATGAATAGATTTGTACTGGTTTTGATAATACTGTATAATTTTAGAATGTACCAGACAGAATCCCAATGTAAGTTATGTGTTCTATATTAAGTATTATAAATATAGGGGAAAGAGACAAAGGCATCATACTCCATTTAGTGTACAGGAGAAGTTTTTTTTTTTTTTAAAGATGATAAATGGATAGTTGGAAATAGAACAGACAAAGAATAATAAATATTATGATTTGAACTGAGAGGAGATAAATAAAATAAAATTGAGAAAATATAAAAGAGAGAAGAAGCTATATAGAAAATTGAAAATGCTAATAAGATATGGAATGGTATGTAAAATGAATAAGAAATTGAATTTGTGTCTGTACCAAGAGTTTTGACCCGGGACTAAGCAACTTTCAGAAAAGAGATTTTTTATGCTTCTGTTTTGTGTTTTTGTGTATTTATGTTTTGTATGTCTTTAAAAATTAATAAAATTTGTTAAAAAAAAAAAAAGGCAGCCAGCTGGCGGGCAACAGCTGATGCCATTTGACAACTCCCTTTTATAGTCAGCTGTCAAATGGCATCAGCCAATAGGAACGGTCCATGTTCCCGCTGGAAGCACGGACCAGAGTGAAGACTTCAGCTCAATCTTTTTGGAATGCAACACTCCTTTCTCCCCGAATGGAGCATGTGTAATCCTTCAGGTAACACAGGTGCTTGCGCAAGTGACCTGATCTTCTCAGCTCTGACAGAGCTGCTGCTGGATGGGACTCCTCCGCTTGGCGAGCAGCTTCTGGTGACGAAGAAGCGGGCACCTCGGCTTAAGGCGGCCCTGGGTGCCTGAAGGTAGGCTTCAGGTAGGCTCGCATTGCTGTCATTTTCATGGTGAGCTTCCTTCGGTGCTGGTGGTCTTGCTGCAGCAAGAACGTCTGGAGGGCCACCTGTAGACGTACCCAAACACCCCCTTAGTTGGTAAACATGGCAGCGCCAAATGCGACCGCCTTGCAATTGGACCCTGTAAGTCTTAGGACCGGTTACTGCCACAATCCACCCAGGCATCCACAAAGGGTGACCCGCATAGTTCCTAGCATAGACCTGGTCATTCTCAGCAAACTTCCTAGTCTGGCTATTTGATCTCAGGGGTGTGACTGGGGTGTAATTTGGATGGAGTCTGTCTAGAGTAGTCCTCAGATGGCGACCCATGAGGAGTTCAGCTGCAGACCTATTTGTGGTGGCATAGGGAGTCATATGCTGGGTTAGGAGGTACTTAGCAAGTCTGGAGTGCCAATCTGTGGGCCCAAGCATCTCCAGGACATCCTTAGCAGATCTGACTGCCCTTTCAGCCAGACCATTACTGGCAGGGTGAAAAGGAGCTGTTAGGGCGTGTCTGATTCCTTGGTTAGCTAGGAAACCCTCAAATTCACAGGAAGTAAACTGGGGGCCGTTATCAGACACAATGGTGTCAGTGAGGCCATGGGTGGTGAATATTCTCATCAGGGCCTTAATGACAGCTTCTGAAGTTGTGGAGGTCATTAAAGTCAGCTCTACCCATTTAGAAAAAGAATCAACCATCACTAAGAACGTTCGCCCATGAAAAGGGCCATCCAGATCAATATGCACCTGGACCAGGCCCCCCCTGAATCTTCCCACGTTCATGGAGAGGATGCTGGCAGAGAAGGTCTGATGGCCTGGCATGGCTGACAAGCATTCACCCAGCTAGTAATCTGAGCATCCATGCCCGGCCACCATACATAACTGTGAGCTAGAGCCTTCATCCTGACAATGCCAGGGTGACCCTCATGCAGGACTTCTAAAACTGAGGTCTGCAACTGGGAAGGTCTGCACTACCCTGGTCCCCAAATAAAGCAGCCTTGCAAAGAAGACAATTCTTGCTGGCGAATTTTGAAAGGCACGAATTTGAAAGAATAAGGGACTGTAGGCCACCTCCTTCCCACCCAGTCAAGGTCTTGGGAAATTACCTTGTTCTTGGCAGAGTGGGCAGCAATATGAGAGGTGGTGATGGGAAGCTTGAGATCATTGATTAGGAACACAGCATTGGTTGGTGCAGGATCCTCAACTGGAACAGGCAGGGGGCAGCGACTAAGGGCATCAACATGGCTGAGGCGTTCTGGAGAAAAAGGCAATGGGTGCCTCAGAACCATTAGGCAGTCTGTGACTTAAAATGGCTCCAATGCCAAAAGGTGATGCGTCTGCAACTAACTCGGTTTCTGTAGGACTCCCATGTCTCTGCTGTTGGTCTGAAAGGCGGGAATGCAGGGTTTGAAATCATCTCGTCTCAGCAGTGGTGGTTCTTCTGAGGAAAGTTGAAATTCAACCTCACAAATAGTGACAGTAAGCTCTAAAAGGGACATACAGCTCGGTAGTGGCTTTGGCTATTTTTGTAGTGACTTTGCTCAGCGATTCTTTGCTCTTATATGTATCCCGCCCTCGTCGCCAGTGTACTGGAGCAGAAGAATAACTGAGGGGAACACGGAGCAAACTTCAGCTTTAACTTTATTGAAACAATAAAGGGTTGCCGCGACTGCCCCACTAACAAGGCAGCCAGCTCGCAGGCAACAGCTGATGCTGTTTAACAGCTCCCTTTTATAGTCAGCTGTGAAATGCATCAGCCAGTAGGAACAGTCCATGTTCCCGCGGGAAGCACGGACCGGAGTGAAGATTTCAGCTCAGTCTTTTCAGAATGCAACAATAACAATACAAGAGCAAACAATAGACACAAACTCAAGGTAAACCACACCAAACTTGATTGCAGAAAATACGACTTCAGCAAAAGAGTGGTCAATGTCTGGAATACTCTACCTGACTCTGTGGTTTCTTCCCCACCTTAGACTGTCTACTATTGACCACACCCCTTTCCTAAGAGGTCTGTAGGGGGTGTGCATAAGCACACCAATGTGCCTACCTTCCCTGTCTTTTTCTTCTTCTTTTTTTACCTTATTCGTATCCATTTCATGTATTCAAAAGTATGTTTATAATTATACCTGTTATTTTATAATTGCTTCACAAAATAAATAAAAAACATCATCCCTGAAAATGAAACATAACACCAACCTATATAGCAACAAAAACACACATTATTAGCCATAATCTTTAATTTAGATTAAAACCATATCAGAACATCTCTGGTAACAGTTTATCCGGCCTGGTTTCAGAAATTTTATTAATGTCATTGATGATAGTTATGCTTTAACATGAATTCAGACTGTGACAATTGAAAGATATGATTAATTGAAATAGTTTGAATTGTTTTAGCAACATTACTACTCAATTATTATAATTCAAAATGCACACAGAATTAAGAAAAATAAGTGAGAATACATAAAACATTACTTCAAGATATGTGATTTTATACTGGATGTAAACTGAACAAAAATAAACACCAACACAAGGAGCCCTAATGAGATTTCATCATCAGATGTTCCTTGGTGTTTATGTCAGGTCTCAGTGTAATAATGTAGCACTTGGGAACAAAAATACAACACAATAAACCTAGGCTGGAGGCCAAGATGGAGAAGATCTGCACAGCCACCATGTATTTCCCTTTGGTGCTCAGGTAGCTGGGGACAAAGGAGATCCAAACACTGCAGAAAACCAGCATGCTGAAGGTGATCAGTTTGGCTTCATTGAAGGTCCCTGGCAGATTTCGAGCCAGAAATGCCACCAAGAAACAGATGGCAGCCAGAAAACCCATGTAGCCAAGGGCAGTGTAGAACATGGTCACTGAACCTTCGTTGCACTGCAGCAGGATGTGTTCTGGCTGGGAATGAAAGTCAGAATCTGGGAAGGAGGGAAAGATTCCCATCCATGTCATACAGATGCCTACTTGAATACCAGAGCAGGATAAAACAATCGAGTGGGCCAGACCCTTCCCAAGCCATTTCCTCATCATGCTTCCTGGCTTTGTAGCCAGGAAGGCCACCACCACCATTACAGTCTTGGCCAGCAAAGAAGATACGGCAACAGAGAAAACAATACTGAATATGGTTTGTCGAAAGAGACAGGTCATTTTCATGGGGCGACCGATGAATAGAAGGGAGGTCAAGAAAGAAAACAGGAGAGAAACCCCGAGAACATAGGTGAGTTCACGGTTGTTGGCTTTGACTATGGGAGTTTCTTGGTGTTTAATGAAGATTCCCAGAATAAAGGCAGTGGTTAGGGACAAAGCAATGGCAAGGAAAGTCAGGATGAGTCCCAATGATTCTTCATAGGATAAGAAGCTTATGCTTTTGGGGACACACTGATCCCGCTTCTTATTGGAATACTGGTCATCTGGACACTTTTCACAATGGGCTGCATCTGAAAAAAAATTGGTTAGTGCGTATCTCTTTCTGCTGCTGTAGGAGCATGAAAACCGCATCAGAAATCAATTATTTCATTTTCAAGGAATAATATCATATTTCTGCCCAGGGATATTCATATGACACAACATTAGTTCAAATAACCAACAACCTTTTTAAAGGCTGAAGATGAATGTGATTATCAGCTCTCAAAACTTGTCCTCTTTCCCAAAACCAAGCAAGAAAGTAACACCTCAATAGATTATTTTAATGCTTCCATCATCGTACAAAATTTGGTGATAGTGCTCAATCATTGAAATGTTTGTGGATGCCTTCAAGATGTGTAATGTTTTTTCTTGCTTCTAGATCAAATACACCAAAAAACCAATAGAGAAATTTGATTGTATCCTTGTTGTTTTTGAAGCCACCGACTGTACCTTCTTGCCCAGAGAATGTTCCTTCCATACACAGAGAACAGTCGTAGCAGCAAACTGGGGCTCCCTCTCTCACAAGCTTGGCATAACCTGGGGAGCAACTTTCTGTACATCTTGAATAAGGCACCGTCTAAACATAAACCAAAAGATTTATCAGGGCAATATATAAATTAGAGGCAATATATAAAGAGACGTGGTGGGTCAGTGGCTAAGACGCTGAGCTTGTCGATCAGAAAAGTTGGCCGTTGGGCAGTTTGAATCCCTAGCACCATGTAATGGAGTGAGCTCCCATTACATGTCCCAGCTTCTGCCAACCAAGCGGTTCAAAAGAACACAAAAATGCAAGTAGAAAAATAAGGACCACTTTGGTGGGAAGGTGCCAGCATTCTTTGCACCTTCAGCATTTATTCATGCCAGCCACATGGCCACGAAGACGTCTTCTGACAGTGCTGGCTCTTCAGCTTTGAAATGAAAATGAGCACTGCCTCCTAGATCCAGAAACAACTAGCACGTATGTGCAAGAGAAACCTTTAGTTTTCAACATAAACCACAAGATTAGTATGAAATATAAAAGTTTACTAAAATCAACTGGCTTCCAAAAGTCAGGAGCACATTGAGCAAAATCTGTCAAGAAATAGTGGTATGACCTTTAATTACTCTACTTGCAACGGGCAAATGAAGAGTCATTCTCTTTCCTCTATCAATCTCCATTATACGTTCCAAAACAGATTCGTTGCCTTATTCTTCTTTCCAAAGGAAAGAAGTTCCATTGCAAAAGGTGTTTCTCCTTAGAGCATGTATGAGAATGCCATAACTTGTATATATTCTTTCTCCATCTTAGCTTTCTCAGGAAACCTCCAAAATCTAGCTTTCTCTATAGTCCCCATCTTTCTCTCCTACAACTGATCATTGTATCATCATATGTAAATGGATTTTTTTAGCTGCCCTCATTTCCCTCACCACATTCTTAATGCTATCTTCCTCTTATGCAATTCAATGGGATAAACCCTTCCTATTCTGGATTTTCTCCCCAAGAAGCTTTTACAAAAGACAACTCATCATTTCACTGACAACTGATTTTGAATCATCAGAATATTACTAAAGCTGGGAATGTTGGTATGACTGGATAGAACAAAGATAGGAAATATATTAGTAAATAATGTTAAGTGTAAAGGAGGTAGTAATTACATACTCGCAATAAGCTGTTCTGACTGAATGGAGGCATATGGAAGGGTATATATTCCTTGCAGTCATCTGGTTGTTAAAAGTCTTTTTGAAAGTTGTTTAGGCCCCTTGGAATTTATCTGTGCCCTCAGGGTCACGTGAATAGTGCAAATGGGTGTGGAACCTTCCTGCAATTGCTGAATCTATATCCTGTTGACAACACAGTCTTTTCAGCAGTTCGAAATCCTTCCATCCTCCACCATTCAGTCAGAAAAGAAGAAACTTATTGGATGAGAAGTCAAACATCTTCAAGGGAAAACAAAATCCAGGTGCTTTTTGAAAAAACACCTTTGGCACAACCATGACCTGACATAGACATTCTGGAGTTTCTCTTACTGAAAACAAATTAATTTCATGTACTATAAATTATGGCAACATATTCCAGTTTAATAATATAGATTGCAAATTCCGTAATACAATGCAGCAGGTTCCAGTGTGTGACAGATTATTGTAAGACCTCTAAAGTAAAATATATCTAATAAATTAATGAGGCTTTAAGTTCTCTTATTTGGAAGCTATCTCAATTGGGCTCAATAAGAATTATTTCTTAGCAGAAAATTTACACATATGGAGATAAATAGAACAGCAAAATCCAAGCAGCCTCAACTACTTTGTTAAATAAAGTTGGCCATTGGATGGCACTTTGATTGACAGAAATCTTGACTTCTGAAGAGGATTGGCTTTCTACACTCCCAATTTTCACCCCTTCATCTGATTTGTTCCGAACTGATGTCCAATGCATGATATCAAAATCACCAACGGGAACTCCATTTTCATCAAAAGAAATCCCATCTCTGGAATTATTTTGATTTTGGAAGTTCCTCAGGAACGTATGGAGCTGCAGAAACATAGAAAGAATATTACAATTTGAGCCTTTATTCAATGTTTTTCTTGCTCTTATTCTTGATTGGAGGTACTCTGAATAATTCAACCTCTTCAAATCATCAAATTTGCAGGCAACACTAAACTGGCAGGAATAGGCAACATCCCAGAAGACAAGCTGAATATCCAAAAAGATCTTTGCAAATTGGATATGGACCCCTACCTAACAAAATAAAATTCAGCATAGATAAAAGTAAGGATTTCCACTGAGGCAAGAAAAACCAAAAGTACACGTTACAGTCTATGTGAAACTTGGCTTAATGCCAGTAATTGTGAGAAGGATCTTGGAGTCCTAGTGGACAATCACTTAAATATGAACCAACAATGTGTGGCAGCAGATAAAAATGCCAATGCAATCCTAGGCTGCATTAACAGAGGGATAGAATCAAGATCACAAGAGGTTCTAATATTGTTTTAAAAAGCCTTAGTAAGACCACGTTTAGAATACTGCATCCAGTTCTGCTCATCAACACAATATAAAAAAGGTACTAAAACTCTGCAATTACTGCAGAGATGAGCAACAAGAAATGATTAGAGGGCTGGAGGATAAAACATACCACAAACAGTTACAGGAATTTGGTATGTCTAATCTAAGGAAAAGAAGGAGTGGGGAGATATGATAACACTTTTCTAATATTTGAGCGGGGGGGTCAAAACATTTCCCAAAGTACCAATAGGCGAGAAAAGAAACAATTGTTGGAGAGAAGCACCTACAACTAAGAGGAATTTCTGAGCAGAGAGAGCAACCAACCAATGGAATAGCTTGCCTTCAAAAGTTGTGAGTGCTCCATCACTGGAGGCTTTCACGAAGAGACCTGGGCTACCATTACTCTGAAATGGTATGGCATAGGGTAGGGGTCTTCAAGTTTGGCAAGTTTAAGACTTATGGACTTCAACTCCCAGAATTCCTGAGCTAACATGACTGGAGGAGGAATTCTGGAAGTTGAAGTCCACAAATCTTAAAGCTGTCAAGTTTGAAAATCCCTGGTATAGGGTGTCCTGCTCGATTAGTAGGTTGGGCTAGGGAACCTGTGAGGTCCTTTCAAATTCTATTATTCTAAGTTTCATGTTCTGTGTTTTGCAGCTTCACCATCACAGCCCATCTGAGGCAAGAACATTTGCAGATATGGGGAAACTTGTCATGGGAGAAGATGGAGAATACAATTTTACCATCAGTCCTGGTCAAGATGAAGTTAGCGGAGTTTAACTTTGGCCTAGGAATGTAACAAAAATTGCATAGTGATGTTATCTCTTTCAAAGAGTAGCTATGGAAGCGTATCCATCAGTTCAGGAGATGATTGGACGAACCTTTGGTTGTCCCCAGAAGATGCTTTGATTTATACCTTGTTGCTATGTTACAAACTTTTAGGCAGCAAAGTCCAATTTTAATCCAGAACAAAAAACCCAGCTGAACTCCTTAGCTTGGAGACTAGATGACTTTGTGATCGCAATAAAAGATTGAGGATTGCTAGACTATTCTGATGCTTGTTTAATTTTGACATTTTGTCAGCATTGAGCTATTTCTGTCACAAAAGCATCCCAAACTAGACAGGTTGTTTGGAATATTTTTCTCTATCACCTCTCTCTCTCTAACTCACTGTCAGGGTTCTAAGTAATATGCCCGGAGCAAACTGGACTCTGAGGTAAGTAGGTTCCTCAAATATCAGTTTTATTGGACATATCATATAGGCATAGGCTGGTGAAAACTGACTTTAAACATTACCATGGTTTTCACTTAATTAAAAATAAAAGTTTTCCTCCTCTTTCCAAACTATCAGTCACATGCTCTAATCAAGGTGTCATCCACTTTGCCTGGTGACTTCACTCATCCTCTCTCTGGCCATCGCTGGGAATGTCCTTGTTTCCAAGGAGACAACAATACCCCAGCTATCTCGATTCCCGCCTCCCTTTACCTCAGTTCCAGTGTGACAATACTGAAGCATCAAAATGCCCTCAGTCAGGTGAGCTTCAGGGTTGACACTTACTCTCAAATACCACTAACTGGAGAACTGCTCTTTGTAATATCTCACCTTTTGACGTCTAATTTAATATTGAGGAATTGGAAGGGGAGAATCAATGGAACCTCAAAGGAGAATACCCACCTGCCATGGCTGTACAATCTGGGGTGGTTGATGGTATCCAACTTGCATTCTCCTCTTACTCCATTGGGAGGAAAAGGCAGCACTGAGGACCCGGGCCACAATTTGAATTATTTGGGAAATCCTGGAGGAATCCTGAGACAGGATTCTTGCAATCACATCATGGGATGGGAATTCCCAATTCTCTTTTTCTCTGCATTTTTTCCAAACTTTCTTTGATAACAGAGGATTTGAATAGGAACATCGGAATGCTTCCTTTCCATACAATACGATCATAGATGTATAAGATTTAAAGTCATAATACTGAGTCCTTCTCTTTGTCTGGATGAGGAAGGAAAACAAAGCATGTCTGTTTTGGAGATCAACCCAAAGATCAAAAGCACTTAAACTTAAAGCTGTCAAAGTTGTGGCAATCCACACCCTTCCTACCAGGGATGTATTAATCCTATCAATTATTTGTATTACTGCTGCTAATATTGCCGAGGCCTGAAAATCCAGTTGGCATACTATAATTTTTATTTGACTCTTGAGAAGAGAATAGAACATTTTCCTTTTTTCTTGCATGAGAGTTTCTCCAGCACTTGTCTGTGCATTTGCTTCTGGGACAGTTCCTGAGAGGACAGTGCAAATCCCATTTTTTAAGGCAAGAACTTCCAAGCGTCTTTTGAATTTTTCTCCTCTTTCATTGTCCTGAGAAAGGAGGCCTATCCACGTCCATTGGAACTGCAGGAGCAGCTGGACAATCGCTGAGTAAGGAGGTTCTTGGTTTGGGGTCATCCGATATGAAAAAGTGAAACGATGATTTTGCTCAGCCATCTGGTTGATGACACTGTAGTTGATCTAAGATGAAAGAGAAGGTATTGGCAGTTTTCACCAGTTTTAACTATGAAAGTCAGATTGTAAATCTAAGGGCCTTCCCCCACTGCTGAGAATTGCATGAATTTTGCAAGTTCCCTTGATGTTCTGTCCTATCATTTTGTATACTCACTTTGAAACCAGATGTCAACTCATAAAGCATTCCTAGCTTGCTCTCAAGTTGCCATAAGAAGGAGTGGGGGAAGATGTGATGGAAAAGTTTGTTGCTATGATCAGAAGGACAGTCCATGCATACCTTTCTCCATGTTGTGCCACAAATTACCAAGCCCAGCCGGAGAGGCGTGGCATGAATTCCACAGCCCGGCGAAAGTTCTTAGTTGGAGAATGTGATTTATGACACACCCTGGGAGGAGGGGGGAAACAGGGTAATAGGTGAACAGTAAATTACATGGGGCAGAGCCGACTGTACTTGGGAAAAGTGCCAACATGTGGCTCCTAATAAATAGTTGGATTTCTTTTGAAACTTGGCTCAAGGCTCATAAATTAATTAGAGCATTCGTTGGAACCTTGACACCAGGGAGCTCTGAATTATCTGTGGGTAATGTTCATTGGTGGTCCTCATAGAGCACACCCTTCTGGTCACGTTATAACTCTGTGGGCCACCCATCCACTCAGTTAATTAGTCAGTCAGAATAGAGCTGGAAAGTCTTCTAGTCAAAAAATCTGCTCAAGCAGGAGATCCTACTCTAGGGGTACCAAACTGAAGGGCTGGGGGATGGATCTGGCCTGTAGGGTGCTTAGATCTGGCCCGTGGGAATGCCCTGGAAATAGAAAAGGTGCCCCTTCCAGCAAAAAATGGAGCTAGAGAGGGATGTGCATGGCTCTCCCGAGCTTCATTTTCACTGGCAGAGAGTTGCAGTAGGCCGTCCGAACCAAAAATGGAGCTCGGGAGCCCGTTTTCGCTGGCAGAGTTTTCAGGCCACCACAGGTGCCTTCTGACACAAGTGATGTCATGCTGGCCATGCCCATCTTGGTAACGCCTCCCCTCAAGGTCAAACACAACCCTGATGTGGGCCTAAATGAGCTCGAGTGATACCCCTACCCTAGTCCAACCACCTGCTCAAACAGGAGACCCGATATTATTTATAGATAAATGACTGTCCAGTCTCTTCTTTAAAAACCCCAGTGATGAAGCACCCAAAATGTCTGAAGGTAAAGCTGTTCCAGCGGTTAATTGTCCTCACTGTCAGGAAGCTTCTCTTTAATTCCATGTTGTTTCCCTCCTTGATTAGTTTCCATCCATTGTTTCTTGTCCTGCCTTCTGGTGCTTTGGAAAATAGATTGACCTCCTCCTCTTTGTGGCAGCCTCTCAAATACTGGAATACTGCTATATACTCGTGGAATATCTTTTTAAAATGACAAACATATTAATTTCTCATAGATTATTACTGCTTATTTGATTATTTTATATGTTGGGCTTGAAATATTGCTTGTTATATCTCCCCCCCTAGCAACTGGTATATAATATTGGTATATTATTTCATTGTCTAAATATAGTTGTTTCAAATATTTCTGTATAAGCTCTTTATTTGGCTGAATTTATTTCAGACATTTGAAATGCAGAAGTCAGTTTAATAACCTCACTTTAAAAACAAACCCCAATACAACTGGCATTGTGCCAAGCCCCTGTTCAAAATAAGAATGAATATTATGACATATTTTATTCGGTTTTGTACACTAGAGAAAGTATGTACAAGCTGCTTTATTGAGGAGCCTTCTAGCTATCTTGACCTATTCATTTTTCTTCTTCATAATTTTTCTTTTGAATTTTTTACTTCAGTCTCAAGTTTACAAAAATGAGGAATTCCTCACTGTGAGAGTTATTAGGAGTTGGAACAGCCTGTCTCCTGGAGCTCCATTGCTGGATATTTTCAAGGAAAAATTGGACAGAAATTTGTCTGTAGTGGTCTGACCTTTCCTCCTCTATGTAAGGTGTTGGACTTTTTATTCTGTGGTTCTGTGGGAAAAAAATCTTTTTTGTATTGGTCACTACATTTTCAAAATGTTTAAAAGTCACTGATCCAACACTCATACGTTCTATGACAACGTCTTGCTTTTCAAAAGTCATCATTTTCAAAATTCCCAATGGTCACACCCAGGCCTTTTCTACTACCAGAGGCCTGTTGGCCACATGGCCCAAAGCCAGTCTTTTACCCAGAAACTGTCAAAAATGTTTTCCTTAGATTTCATATTCTTATAGCTTCGCCATCATCTGAATAAAACACTTCAGCTTCTCTTCCAGTGGGCCACCCTCCTCTGGGACTCTGCAGATCTTCAAAAAAATAAGCCATCCATGGGAAATGGGATGCAGGAAGGAAGAGGAGCCAGGAGGCTAACAAAGCAAAGGAATGCCAGGGCAGGATGTGAAGGCGGAAAAAACAATGGGGTTCCCAAGGGATTATAAGTGAGTATGAGGTATCAGGGGAGACTTTGGGTGGCCTCTTTCAACACTAGGCTCTGTATGGCCTTCCCCACTCTGAGATCCCTCATGTGCATTTAACAACCTGTGCATTTCATTAGCAAATGCATTGGGCAAATTAGGCAGGGATCACATTGATTTAATGTGATTCAATCAACCGGATCCTCGAGTTACGTATATACACACACAGATATATATACAATGCATATGCATATATACAGACACACACACAAACACACACACACACCTATGTGGGGATGCGGTAGCTCAGTGGCTAAAACACAAATCCCTAGCACCGCATAATGGAGTGAGCTCACGTTATTTGTCCCAGCTTCTGCCAACCTAGCAGTTCGGAAGCATGTAAAAATGCAAGCAGAAAAATAGGGACCCTTACGGTGGGAAGCGTCCTGTATGCCTTTGGAGTTTAATCATACTGTCCACATGACCATGGAGATGTCTTCAGACAGCGCTGGCTCTTCGACTTTGTAATGGAGATGAGCACCGCCACCTAGAGCCATAAATGACTAGCACATATGTGTGAGAGGAACCTTTACCTTTACCTTATATACATATGTATGTATATACACTCACACACAGACACACACACTTTATGAATTAAAAATTCTTTCAGCTCTTCTAATATTTCATCTCTGACCATCAATTTATTTGGAGAAATATATACAAGTGCTGCCTTCTAGGCAAATCTGAACAATTTACAACATGTAAATAATTTCATTTGGCTTTATACCTGTGGAATTTTATAGATGCTCAAGACATTGGAAATATGATCAAAGAGTTCAGAATTCATCTCTTCAAGAATAGCCAGCAAGTTCTTTTGTCTTCCACATCTGTAGTTTGGGATATTCTCCTGTCCTGTAGACAGCACATCCAGCATGGCCTCATATGTCATTCTTGCATTGACAAAATTCTGATAGATGTTGTAGCCCAGGGTGATGTTGGGTAAGAGCCTTGAATTCTGGTTGACTTCATGAACAGCCAACAAGAAGGGAAGAATGTGGTAGAAGGTTTTCTCACTGCAACATAAGAAATTTCATCATCTTGTTTTACTCTATATGAACGATTTATGTGATCAACTTAAAAGCAATTGGGTTCCTTTTGCCAATGACATAAAATTATTCAATTCTACAGATAATTCTGTTGTTGTGCAAAGTGAACACGACTATGTTACTGAATGGTCACCTATTTAGCATCTTCAAATTTCAATTAATAAATGTTCTATGTTACATATTGGTAAACGTAATTGGTAAATTTCAAGTATACGCTAAGTGGCATTGATCTAGCAGAGGACCCTCACCTTGTTAAGAACCTAGGTGTACTTATCTTTGGCAATTTATGCTCCACTGTAACAGCATTGCTAAAAGAGCATTAAGAGTTTTAAACTTAATTTTGCGAAGCTTTTTTTCTGGAAACATTGTATTGCTAATTAGAGTTTACCTATTTGCAAAGCTAATATATCACTCATATCAATTCACAACAATCCATAAAATGTAATTAAAATCATACCCTTACCCCTTGTGTACGTTGTGATTATATTATATGATTTCTTCCTGTTATACCACCCTGGAGATGACTAACAGCTGAATTCAAGTGCTGGATTAGCGAGAGGTATTACTGATCTGAAGAGGGATATCTCCTCAACTAGACTTTTTTAGACCTAGAGATTTGTTGCAGAATATTCATGGCTTTTAAGTTTTTGTCCTATATTCTACAGTTAACTTCAGTTAATGTGATTCCTCTGTGACTAAACATTAACTTATCACCTAAAGTCTATCCCCTCCTTGAATTTGCTTTTTAAAAGGTATCCTTTTTATTTGAACCAAAAGGAACAGGGAAGCCACAAAAGTGGCAAAAGTGTTAAAGAGTAGAAAGAAAGAGGGGGCAAGGTGGTAGGAAATATAGAGTAAATGTAAGGAAGGGGAAGAAACAGTGGGGAGAAAACACAAGAGATCTCACTCTGATCTAAGGTATTCATTCAATCACTTTATTGGCAGTTACTATTTAACTATTGTTAATACATACTCATCTCAAACGATCTAAGCCCCAGAGCTCACTGTAACAACATTGCCAAAAAGGCATTAAGAGTTGTTAACCTTATTTTGTGAAGCTTCTTCTCTGTTAACATAGAATTGCTTACTAGGGCATACAAAACCTTTCCCAGACCAATTCTTGAATACAGCTCATCTGCCTGGAACCCACACTGTACATCAGACATGAACACAATTGAGTGGGTTCAGAGAAGTGTACTCCACTCCTCCACTCACAGGAGAATTCCCTATGCCTCCAGGCTTGAAATTTTGGGCTTGGACAATCTGGAACTCTGCTGCTTGCAGTCCGATCTAAGCATACTACAAAAAAGGGTCTGCTACAATGTCTTGCCTGTCAACAACTTCTTCAGCTCCAACCACAAAAATACACCGGCAACCAATTCAAACTCAAGGTAAACTGCTTCAAAGTCGATTGCACAAAATACAACTTCAGTGAGAGAGTGGTCAAGGTCTGGAATGTCCCACCCAACTCCATTGCTACAGCCTCAATCGACCACAACTTCAATCTAACACTGTCTAACGTGGACCTCACACCATTTCTAAGAGCCCTTAAAGGGGGCATGCATAAGTGCACCAGCGAGCTTTCCACCCCTGACCTACTCTCCCCATTTATCTGTATTTACTTCCTTTGTTCATGTTTATGTTTATACCTTCCTTGTTATCTTGTAGATGTTTGACAAACAAATAAAATAAATAATAAATAAATACAATAAATATGAATAAAAAAGTTACTGACTCCACAGTCCCAAGATAATCATTTTGAAAGCAGGCAGAACCCATCCAGGAAAGATTCATCATGGGACAGTATTGGCAATGCCTGGTGTTTCCCAGGGTTGAGGCTGAGACTTGTGAAAGAACATAAAAGGAACTTTGCAAACTCAGGTTTTACAAAATCATTGTTTCCCCAGGAGCCTTTCCTCTAAAACGAGGATCTTCAAACTTGGCAAGTTTAATATTTGTGGACTTCAGCTCCCAGAATTCCTGAGCTAACATGACTGGAGGAGGAATTCTGGGAGTTGAAGTCCACAAATCTTAAAGCTGTCAAGTTTGAAGACCCCTGCTCTAAAGCAAATTGGGATGAGCAATAATGACTTGCCTTTCTCAAGGTGAGGAATAGGAGAAATGAAATCATTCTTAGGAAAAACATTGGAGCAGGTAAAATCAATCACCAGAATCCTGGAGGTGCTGGCAGTTACCTTTTTTGTTGGTGGGTTGGAGGCTTTAAGAATGAAAATTGGTACAATAGACCTGGGATTCCATACATTATTCCAGTAATCCAATAGTCTCCTGGTTTGTAGTAATGGAACCATTCCTTTTCTTCTATTATCACCTTAAATGGACATTTCATCAGCATACTGGCACAGGGAATTTGAGACAGAACCTGAAGCAGAAAAAGCTGTACATGCAGCAGCACCAACATTTGACATATCCTGCAAGAGATCCTTCCTACAGTTTTTTCTTCAGCACAGAGCTAAATCTCAGAGATCACAGAAGACCACAATTACAATGAGGAAGAACCAGTTTGCCCCCAGATTTGGAAGTTTTACCTTTAAACTATTAGACTGCTATAGTATTTGCCCAGCTTTACCCCAACCTCTGCCTTTATCACTGAAAGAGGCTGTTACAAATCAGATTATCAGGTGTTGTCTATCCCATTGGTTGTCACATTGATTGGCAATTAATTGTGGTGGTGGAAATCCCAAAGGAGAATAAATAATCATGGTTTTAAAAATGAGAAGGGGAATTGGGAACGAACATTGCCACAAAAGTGGGCAGTTGGAGAGAAGAGTTTTGTTTGACTCAGGAGAATAATCCTACTTTGAGAATCAAGAAAGGAACAATCTGTAATCTGCAACTCTTGCATTGCAAAAACATATGGACCACACAACTCAAGCAGGGCAAAGCAATAGACGCAATCTACATAGACTTCTGTAAAGCCTTTGATTCAGTGGTACACCATAAACTACTCCTAAAACTAAAATCTTATAGTATCTCTGGACACCTGCATAACTGCATAGACGCATTCCTGTCAAACAGACAACAAATGATCAAAATTGGGAGCGTCCTATCAAATTCTGTACCTGTCAAGAGTGGTGCCTCCAAAGGCAGTTTTCTTCATACTCTACATAAATGACATCTGTGATCATATTAAGAGCAACTGCATTCTCTTCGCTGATGATGTAAAGGTATTCAATACCACAGACAATACTGCTACCCTTCAAAAAGACCTCGACTATGTATCAGAATGGTCAAACAAATGGCAACTTCAAATCTCAACAAATAAATGCTCTGTCTTACATATTGGCAAAAAAAATCAGAAAATAAAATACAGGCTTAATAGTCAAGACCTTGTTGATGATCCAAACTCTTTCAAGGATCTTGGAGTATCCATCTCTAATGATTTAAGTGCTAGAGCCCACTGTAACTACATAGCCAAAAAGGCATTAAGAGTTGTTAACCTAGGACTTCCGGTGGCGAGGCAAGGACCGTCAGGGGGGCAGAAATCCTCTCGCGGTTCTAGCCATCCTTTTCTTGAGTTTGGTGCAATCTTTCGGGGTGCTCGAGTCTCGGAGAGACCCGTGACGGTGTGGGGGAACCTCGGGCTGCAGTGTGGGGAAAGCAACCCCCCTGCAACGAAGAGGAAGCCCTCCTGTCAATGGAGGCTGCGAAGTCTGGACTGCCACCGATGGGAAGGAAAGAGTGAGTGAAAGTTTGCAAGCTTGCGTTGGAAAGAGAGTCGTGGTTAAAGACAGTGGCAGAGAAGATATTTGACTGACAATAGACTGATTTCAGGCTGTTATATACTGTGCGAACGCCTGCTGTGAGCTCTAAGAGGAAGCGGCTACAAGAGAATCGGTCTAGTGAAAGTGAAGGGGCTCGGCAGGCAGAAGAGAGTTGGAAATAAAAAAGAAGTAAAGAGAACTTTGGAAGTCTGGAGACCAGCACAGGGGAGCGATTAAAAAGACTCTATTATCACTAACATTTGGATTGAAGCTATTAAATCGGAGCCAGAAGCAGAACGAAGCCAATCAGGGGGAAAGACAGAGCGGCGCCATAGGCGGTATCCAGAATGTTGAAGTGGCTACAACAAAGTAACAGATCTAACTGTCTGAAGGGACACAATCTAATCTATAAACTCTGGGAAAATTGAGAACTGGTCCTAGCAGAGGAGATAGTTCCTTTCTCTATTTGAAGGAGATCAAATCAATTGATTTAAAGAACACTAAAATATAAGTAAAAGAGGAAGTCTTTAAACAAGTGGGAACATTGCTTACTGGCAACTGTTACTCAGCAAATCTTCATTTGCCATTTCCGGTGTGCTCGAAGTGAAAGCTCCCAAAGTGAAAAGCGGAAAAAAAAACCTCTTGTCTTTGGAATTTTCTTTTTTCTTTTCCTCTACCCTTTTCTGTGTGTACATACTTACTAAAATAGCCTCTCTTCCTTTCTACTTGTTGATGGTATGCTATGTTGAAATATGCTTGCTTTTTTTTTTCTGATTTCCTCTTGATAAATATGTACATTTAGTAAAGAAATATTAGAGTGTTAAAATATTGGATTAATTAATTTAGTTAAGTTATTATTAATAGAGATTGTTATAATTTGAATGGGAATATAGGGGAGACAGTAAGAATATTAAGCATTAGTTATTTAACAATCTTAGAGCTCTCTAGACCAATATTATATTTCATTGTGTGGGTGTATCTGTGAATGTAATATATTGTGTAGTTAAGGTTACTTTATATTGAAGTTAAACTAGAGAAATATATATACACTTTACTAATTAGTTAAGAATATAGCTGTTTAATAGATTGATAGATTTTGGTCAATTTTAGTTACAGAACTAAGAATACTGAATGCCAATTTGGAAATAATATATTTAGCATTGTACAACAACAAAAACAAATTTTAAAGGAAATGACTACTACAACTACCACTGCTCTGAAATCTGGTAGGAAGGTTAATCCCACAATAATGACCACTTTGGCAACAACTTCACCTATGGCACAAAAAACAATAGAGGAAACACTACCAACAGAGAAGTCAACTAGCATCTCGAATGTGAATATTCAAGCAATGTTCCTAACCTTACAGGACTCATTGACAAGATTGCAAGAAACAATGACTAAAAACCACAGTGAAACAAGGGCAGATATTAATGAATTGAAGGAAGAAATGGGGAAACTAAAGACAGAAATGAAAGCGGACATTTCCAAAGTAGAGGATAAGTGGGGGTGTTGCAGCAGGCCTTGGAGAAAAACGAAGTTATAATAAAAGAAGTAGAGAAAAGAACCGAATGAACGGAAAGGGAATTAGAAAGGGTGGATGAAGATCTCAAAAGCATGTGCAAGGACTTTTTACACTATAAATTTTTTACATTATAAATTCACTCGCCAAAACCAACACCAACCATAAGAACCTCTGTTGTTGCCCTGACCTAACCATACAGCAACGTGCCCGCTCCCGTATACTCCGCACTGAACTCAAAAAATGTCTAGACAATGGAGAGAAGGACCTGTACATTGACTACCATGCTGACTGTATCAAAAGTAAGCCACACAACCCGCAACTCAGCTTTAACCCTCAGCCACAACCCTACCTCAACTGATCCACCATCACCCAAGACTAGGCACGCACGCCCTTAACTACCTCAATTCCAACTACTGCTGGCCTTAAATGCAAACTACTCAATGCAAGAAGCCTCATGAATAAAATACCTGAATTTTTCCTCCTACTAAATATGGCTAACTTCGACATTATATTTGTCTGTGAAACATGGCTCAATGCATCTCTCCCTGACTCCATTACCACAGTAAGAGACTATCATGTTTACCGATCAGATCGTGAAATTGGTAGAGGAGGTGGTGTTGCTATCTTCTATAAAAAGTCCTTACATCTAAAAAATATCTAAGTTACCCAGGAGCTTGCTCTTCCTGAGAGCATCATCTGTGAACTATCCTTAAATATCACAATTCGATTCTTACTATGTTACAGAGCACCTGATTATGACATCGAACATGTAAACAAGCTAAATACATTACTAACATGGGCTGCATCCTGCCCATACCCTTTTATCTTTCTTGGTGATTTCAATCTACCTCATATTGACTGGACCCTAAATGATTGTACAACTGAAATCATACACACAACATTCTACAATGCTATTACAAATCTGGGACTGGAACAACTAGTAACCAACAACACTAGACTAAACAACTGCCTCGATCTCATCTTCTGCAATAGTTTGAATTTAATTTATGGAATACAAACTAAAGAACCCTTTTCCAGCAGTGACCACAATATGATACGCCAACACAAAAATCACCACAATGATGTAATCCCCAATTGTAACTTCAAAAAAGGCAACTATGATCTTATAGAGAACGATCTCTCATCCCTTGATTGGCAATCTCTATTCACTGGATGCAATACTGTTGAAGACCATTACAACATATTTTTATTTGAAGTCAAAAGAGTCATCAAACTATATGTACCAACAACAACTCCCAAAACAAAACAAAAAAGCAGATTACCCATAACAATAAGGAAACTTCAATCCAAAAAGAGATCACTCTGGCGGAAAAACAAATCTGGTCACGTTGCCAATTTCAAAAGCCGATACAAAAATTTATGCCACCAGATAAAGACCGAATGCACCAATTATCACATTAAACAAGAGGAAAACCTTCTAAGCGCCAATTCCACCCGTGCTTTTTACAATTTTGTAAACAACAAACTAAAAGACTCAAGGTCCATCCCACCCCTGATAGGACCTGATGGTAAAGACTGCAACGACGACACCATTAAAGCCAACATCTTTAACACATTCTTCAGCTCAGTATTTGTAAACAGCAATGGATCATGCCCAGTATTTCCTAGCCGTACCACAGATAACCACAATGATCTAATACATATCGATTTTAAAGAAGACAATGTTGAAAAAGCACTACGCAATCTAAAACCATCTCTATCTATTGGACCGGATGGAATATGTGGCTACTTCTTTAAAAAGCTATCCACTGCCATAGCCAAACCTCTAAGCATAATCTTTGAAAAATCTTTCAGGACCAGCTCCTTGCCTAACCTATGGTCACAAGCCACAATCATCCCCATCTTCAAAAAGGGAGACCCAAGCCTAGTTGAAAATTACAGACCAATCTCCTTATGTTGCGTCACCTGTAAAGTCATGGAATCAATTATTAACCAATCCATCATCCTCCACTTAGAGACAAACAACCTACTCTCCAATAAACAATTTGGTTTCAGAAAAAAACTATCCTGTAATCTGCAACTCTTACACTGCAAAAACATATGGACGACACAACTCGATCAGGGCAAAGCAATAGACGCAATCTACATAGACTTCTGTAAAGCCTTTGATTCAGTGGTACACGACAAACTACTCCTAAAAATAAAATCCTATGGTATCTCTGGACAACTGCATAACTGGATAGAAGCATTCCTGGCAAACAGACAACAAATGGTCAAAATTGGGAGCGTCCTATCAAATTCTGTACCTGTCAATAGTGGTGTCCCACAAGGCAGTGTTCTAGGACCAACTCTCTTCATACTCTACATAAATGACCTCTGTGATCATATTAAGAGCAATTGCGTTCTTTTCGCTGATGATGTAAAGCTGTTCAATACCACAGACGATACTGCTACCCTACAAAAAGATATTGACTATGTATCAGAATGGTAAAACAAATGGCAACTTCAAATCTCAACAAACAAATGCTCTGTCTTACATATTGGCAAAAAAAAATCAGAAAATAAAATACAAGCTGAATAGTCAAGATCTTGTTGATGACCCAAGCTCTGTAAAGGACCTTGGAATACTCACCTCTAATGATCTAAGTGCTAGAGCCCACTGCAACTACATAGCCAAAAAGGCATTAAGAGTTGTTAACCTAATCCTACGTAGCTTTTTCTCTGGTAAAATTACACTACTAACCAGAGCATACAAAACATTTGCTAGACCAATACTCTGGAACCCACATTACGTATCTGATATTAGCACAATTGAGAAAGTCCAGAAATATTTCACAAGAAGAGTTCTCCACTCCTCTACTCGTTGTAGAATACCTTATGCCACCAGACTTGAAATTCTACAACTAGAAAACCTTGAATTACGCCGTCTTCGGTCTGATTTAAGCATGGTATATAAAATCATACACTGCAATGTCCTACCTGTCAATGAATACTTCAGCTTCAACCATAACAACACAAGAGCACACAATAGATACAAACTCAAAGTTAACCGCACCAAACTTGATTGTAGGAAATACGACTTCAGCAATAGAGTGGTCAATGTCTGGAATACTCTACCCGACTCTATAGTTTCTTCCCCAAACCCCAAAAACTTTAACCTTAGACTGTCTACTATTGACCTCACCCCTTTCCTAAGAGGTCTGTAGGGGGCGTGCATAAGCGCACCAACGTGCCTACCGTCCCTGTCCTATTGTTTCTCTTATTCTTCTTTTATTTTTCTTATATGTACCCATTACATGTATTCACAACTATGTATACACTTATACTTATTATCTTGTAAACAATTGGCAAATCAAATAAATAAATAAATAAATAAAATAAATAAAATAAAATAAATAAATAAATGGGGGACTCCCTTGTCCTCCTAGAAATGGACAAGGCAGCAACTTACCTAAGATTCCAAAATGTGGCAGAATCAAAAGAAGAAGACCTGGAATACTTGATGGCAGAAATACTGGCCGGTTTATTGACGATGGATAAAGGTGAAATTCAAAAAGAGTTTGGTGAAGTCTACCGGGTCAATACAAACTATGCAAGACACCACAAATGTTCCAGGGAAGTACACATACGATTCACTAGAAGATGTGTTCGAGACATGATATATAGAACCTCAAGAGATAAAACAATAACCTACAAAGAGAAAGAAATTGTGATTCTTAAACAGATACCGAGAAGAATAAGGGAACAAAGGCGTGACTATAAATTTCTGGCAGCACATTTAAATAAAAAAAGAATTACATTTAAATGGCTTATTCCAGAAGGAATGTTAGTGTCGTGGAAAGAGAGGAAAATCAAAATAGACACTATGGAAAAAGCCCAGGATTTTTACGAACGGATGGTGTGCCCACAGGAGCAAAATAGTAGGGAGGAATTGGACACAAATTTTCAAGAAGAATACGGTGGACATAAAAATAGAACTGGAACAGTAGGAAACCAAGAGAATACCTATCCACAACAAAAGACAGAAGGAACCACATCAACACAAGTGCAAGAAGAGAGAGGAATTGTTACATGACAAAGAGTGAAACAAAACTAAATAGATGGGAGAAGAAGAAAAATTACTATCAATAAACATAAATGGTTTAAATTCGACAATTAAGAGAAAAAGGATATTATCTAAATTAATTAAACAAAATGCAGATATAACGTGCCTTCAAGAAACCCATATAAAGAAGAAGGATGAAAAATATTTAGAATGCCCGAAATTAGGAAAGTTATTTACCACACCAGCAGATGAGGAGAAAAAGAAGGGAATCGCAGTATATGTGAAAGAGGATTTGAAATCTGAGCTAATATGGTCGGACTTAGAAGGAAGGACTCTGGGTTTGCAGATCTGGATTAATGATATTCCAATTCTTTTAGTAGTAATATATGGCCCAAATGGAGACCAAAAAGAGTTTTTTAAACACCTATATAGAAAATTGGTTGAATTGCAAAAAAGAAACATTTGCATAGTAGGGGACTTCAACTCCATTGCTGATTTCCAAAAAGATCACAGTAATGCCGGGAAGAATAAAAAGGGGAAGAGAGAGCTCCCCAAGATCTGTAGGGAAATGATGAAAGAGCTAAATCTGACAGATATATGGAGAAGATTACATCCTGAAAAGACAATTTACATTTTATTCAAATCCCCACCAAACCTGGACACGGATCGATATGGCATGGATGAGTGGGGAAACAGCAAACGAGACAAAAGAAGTGGAAATTTTGCCTAATGAATGGGCAGACCATAATCCAATACAGGTAATATGGAAGGGCAGGGCAAAACCAAAGAAAAGATGGACCTTAAACACTCAATTAATAAGAGAGAAAGAATACATTCATAAATTAAAGGAGGAATTGAACTTTTTTATAAAAGAAAATGATAATGGAGAAACCATAAAACAAAATGTTTGGGATATGATGAAGGCGGTTATAAGAGGCATAACAATCTCTTATAACGCCAAGAGAAACAAGTAAAAATATTCCCAACAAAACAAATTACAACAAAGAATTAAAGAGCTAGAAACCCTTCTACAAAATAACCCAAAAGAACCCAAACTGCAAAATCAGATAAGTATAGCCAAACACAAACTGAATTTAATTGATCAAGAGAAAATGACTATGAATTTGAACTTAACCAGACAAACCTATTTTGAACATGCCAACAAGCCAGGAAGATGGCTATCTTATAAATTAAAAAAAAAGAAAGATAAGAGATTGATATACCAGTTAATAGACAGCAAGGGAGATACATACCAGGAAATAGAACAGAAAAAAGAAATCATTCATAAATACTTTGAAGATTTATATAAAAGAGAGGACGTCAGTGAAGATAGAATAAGGAATTATCTAGATGAAGTAAAGGATAAAACAATTGGGGAAGAAATGGCTGAACTACTAAATAAAGACATTACTGAATCGGAATTGAAATCAGCAATAGAGAACCAGAAAAATAATAAAACCCCAGGCCCAGATGGGATCCCAGGGGAGCTGTACAAGGCAATAGCAGATCAAATCGGACCACTTATGGTGGAAGTCTTTAATGACGTTTTACTGGCAGCCAGGATACCGGACTCATGGAGGGGGGCATTGATCTCGCTGATCCCGAAGGAGGATACAGATCCCAGATATATAAATAACTACAGACCGATTTCACTTTTAAATACTGATTACAAAATATTCACACTTATTATAGCAAACAGATTAAAAAGGATCTTAAACTTGTATATACATGAAGACCAAAATGGATTTCTCCCAACTAGGCAAATAAAGAACAATGTAAGAATAGCATTAGACGTACTAGAATTCTACGAAGCCCACCCCGAGAAACAAGTAGCACTTATGTTCCTAGACGCAGAGAAGGCTTTTGACAATCTAAATTGGCAATTTTTAATTCAAAAAATGTATAATTTGAATTTGGGCACCAAATTTGAAAATATTATAACAACTATATATGATACACAACAAGCTAATATAATAGTGAATGGGGAATGCACTCGCCCAATAAAGATAGAAAAAGGAGTGAGACAGGGTTGTCCACTCTCTCCCCTGCTCTTCATATTAGCATTAGAGACATTATTAACACGAATTAGGCGGAATTAAGATATAAAGGGATTAACAGTTAAGAAAGAGGAATATAAATTGCAAGCATTTGTGGATGACATGATTTTCTTTATTGAAGAATCCAAAGACAGGGAACCAAAATTGATGAGTGAATTAGAGAAATTTGGAGCAGTAGCTGGACTTAAAATAAATAAAAAAAAACCAAATTAATGACCAAAAACCTAACAGAAAAACAGAAAATAGAACTAGAAGAAATAATGCATATTCAAGTGACAAAGAAAGTGAAATACTTAGGAATTTGGTTAACCCCACACTGTAAGACACTTAAAGAAAACAATTATGATAAACTGATACACCAGGTAAAGAAAGATTTAGAATCGTGGGGGAAACTTCAAATTTCACTACTAGGCCGAATTGCTACTATTAAAATGAACATTCTCCCCAAATTCTTGTACCTATTCCAAACGATCCCAATCAAATTACATAAATTTTTTTTTGAAGAACTTAATAGAATAACCTTGAAATTTATTTGGCAAGGGAGAAAACCCAGAATAATGTAAAAGCAATGCAGGATATGAAGAGCAGGGGAGGCCTAGCATTTCCAACTTGGGAGTTATATCACATGGCCACCTCGTTAGTTTGGCTGAAGGATTGGGTGAACTTAACCAACAAAAGAATATTATTTTTAGAAGGCCATGATTTACAAAGGGGGTGGCACGCTTTCTTATGGGATGTAGGGAAAATCAATAAAAAATACTTCCATAGACACTTAATCAGAGACGCACTATTAACAAATTGGAGGAAAATACAGAAAAAACATTACACAAAAATACCAGTATGGATTTCAACAATGGAGGCAATGATTCACCCAAACAATTTGGAAATTACCAAAATGATTAAATACAAAGATTTACTGGACCCACAAGGAAATTTGAAACCGAGGCAGGAACTTCAGGAGCAAGGACAAAAATTGATCAATGGGTTTATCTTCAGATTCAAAGCAGATACAAAAAAGACAAAAAAGAATTCAGAATCAACAATAAATTGCAACAATTAGATAAAATTTTATTAGGATCAAATAAAAAAAACATAACAACATTTTATAATTACTTATTAGAAACAGAATTAGAAGAAGAAATCGTAAAAGGAAATATAATTGCTTGGAGTAAGAACGTAGGGCGCAGCATCACATTAGCGGAATGGGAGAAAGTTTGGGGCAGAAACAATAAGATTACCAAATCGGCCGCATACAAGGAAAATCTTTATAAAATGTTTTATAGATGGCACCTCCCTCCTTCGAGGATAGCGAAGATGCACCCCAACATGAGTCCGCATTGCTGGAAGTGTAGGAAAAAAGAAGGAACCTTTTTCCATATGTGGTGGTCTTGTGCAGAAACCCAAAAGTATTGGAAGAAAATCAAAACTTGGTTGGAAGAAATCACAAAAGAGCAGATCGAACACAAACCAGAGTCCTTCCTACTAGGGATTTTTGATAAGCAAATTTCCAAAAAATCTAAATACATAACAATACACATTTTAACAGCGGCCAGATTAGCCTTTGCTCAACACTGGAAACAACATCAAATTCCATCAGAAGAAATGATTATTGAAAAAATCTCAAAATGCGCAGAAATGGATAAATTGACTTTGGCGCTAAAAAACAAAGACACTTCACTATACTACGCTAGCTGGAATTGCTGGTATAATTGGATTGACCAAAGATAAATTATATATCATAAGGCATAAAAGAAAAGTATCAACCCATAATAATGAGGTAGCGATATAAGTAAAAAACAGCTGTGGTTATATGACACAAGTTAAGGTTATGAAAACAAAAGAAGATCTTGCAAACTGTTAAAATAAGAATACTTTTAACCTTGTAACCTCCTTCTTTCTTTCTTCCCCCTTTCTTTTTCTTTCCTTTGCCAAATTCTTTCCCTCTCTTCCTCTCCTCTTTTCCTTCTTTTCCTTTCTTTTGCTTATTTGTGTATGTATTGTGACTGGTTTTATTTATAAAAATTAATAAACTATATTTTTTAAAAAAAGAGTTGTTAACCTAATATTACGTATCTTTTTCTCTGGTAATATTACACTACTAACTAGAGCATACAAAACATTTACTAGACTAATACTCGAATACAACTCATCAGTCTGGAACCCACATTATATACCTGATATTAACACAGTTGAGAAAGTCCAGAAATATTTCACAAGAAGAGTTCTCCACTCCTCTACTCATTGCAGAATACCTTATGCCACCAGACTTTAAATTCTAGACCTAGAAAACCTAGAACTATGCGACGTTCTGTCCGATCTTAGTATAGTATATAAAATCATACATTGCATTGTCCTACCTGTCAATGAATACTTCAGCTTCAACCATAACTGTAGTGGAGCGGTGGAATAACAGAGGCGAATGTAGAGCAAACTTCAGCTTTATCTTTATTGAAACAATAAAGGGTTGCCGCAACTGCCACACTAACAAGGCAGCCAGCTGGCGGGCAACAGCTGATGCCATTTGACAACTCCCTTTTATAATCAGCTGTCAAATGGCATCAGCCAATAGGAACGGTCCATGTTCCCGCTGAAAGCACGGACCGGGGTGAAGATTTCAGCTCAATCTTTTCAGAATGCAACACTCCTTTCTCCCCGAATGGAGCATGCGTAGTCCTTCAGGTAACTCGGGCGCTATGCGTAGGTGACCAGATCTTCTCAGCTCTGACAGAGCTGCTGCTGGAGGGGACTCCTCCGCTTGGCGAGCAGCTTCTGGTGATGGAGAAGCGGGCACTGAGGCTTCAGGTGACCCCGGGTGCAGGACCGATGACTATCAGGTAGGCTCTCCTCACTGTCATTTTCATGGTGAGCTTCCTTGGGTGCTGGTGGTCTCGCTGCAGCAAGAACGTCCGGAGGGCGACCTGTAGACGTACCCAAACACCGCCTTAGTTGGTCGACATGGTGGCGCCAAATGCAACCATCTTGCAATTGGACCCTGTGTAAGACTTAGGACCGGTTACTGCCACAATCCACCCAGGCATCCACAAAGGATGACCTGCATAGTTCCTAGTATAGACCTAGTCATTCTCAGCAAACTTCCTAGTCTGGCTATTTGATCCCAGGGGTGTGACTGGGGTGTCATTTGGATGGAGTCTGTCTAGAGTAGTCCTCAGATGGCGATCCATGAGGAGTTCAGCTGCAGACCTATTTGTGGTGGCACAGGGAGTCATATGCTGGGTTAGGAGGTACTTAGCAAGTCTGGAGTGCCAATCTATGGGGCCAAACATCTCCAGGACATCCTTAGCAGACCTGACTGCCCTTTCAGCCAGACTATTACTGGCAGGGTGAAAAGGAGCTGTTAGGACATGTCTGATTCCTTGGTTAGCTAGGAAAACCTCAAATTCAAAGGAAGTAAATTGGGGGCCGTTATCAGACACAATGGTGTCAGTGAGGCCATGGGTGGTGAATATTCTCATCAGGGCCTTAATGACACCTTCTGAAGTTGTGGAGGTCATTAAAGTTAGCTCTACCCATTTAGAAAAAGAATCAACCATCACTAAGAATGTTCGCCCATGAAAAGGGCCAGCCAGATCAATATGCACCCTGGACCAGGGCCCCCCTGAATCTTCCCACATTCTGGAGAGGATGCTGGTGGAGAAGGTCTGGTGGCCTGGCATGGCTGACAAGCATTCACCCAGCTAGTAATCTGAGCATCCATGCCCGGCCACCATACATAACTGCGAGCTAGAGCCTTCATCCTGACAATGCCAGGGTGACCCTCATGCAGGACTTCTAAAACTGAGGTCTGCAACTGGGAAGGTCTGCACTACCCTGGTCCCCAAATAAAGCAGCCTTGCAAAGAAGACAATACTTGCTGAAGAATTTTGAAAGGCACATATTTGGAAGAATAAGGGGCTGTAGGCCACCCACTTCCCACCCAGTCAAGGTCTTGGGAAATTACCTTGTCCTTGGCAGAGTGGGCAGCAATATCAGAGATGGTGATGGGAAGCTTGAGGTCATTGATTGGGAACACAGCATTGGTTGGTGCAGGATCCTCAACTGGAACAGGCAGTTGGCAGCTACTAAGGGCATCAACGTGGCTGAGGCTTTTGCCTGCTCAATGAACCAGTGTATCGGAATATGCAGCCAGAAATAATGTCCACCTAATGTCATTCTTGGAGACAAAATCTGAGGCGTTTGTCTGTTGCCTGACAGAAGACCCAAAAGAGGCTTATGATCTGTAACTAACTCGAAATGATGTTGAAATGGAACTTCTTGACTGAAGTAACTGCATCCTCAGCCTCTTTGTCAAGTTGACTGTAGTTGAGCTTAGCTGGAGATAACATTCTGGAGAAAAAGGCAATGGGTGCCTCAGAACCATTAGGCAGTCTGTGACTTAAAATGGCTCCTATGCCAAAAGGTGATGCGTCTGCAACTAAGACTAAAGGCAAATTTTTGTTGAATTGAATTAGAACAGCATCAGATGTAAGTAATGATTTGACTGCTTTGAAAGCATAGGCTTCCTTAGGTCCCCAATGCCATGGGGATTGTTTGTCCAGGAGTCTATGCAGAGGTTCTGCAATGGAAGCCTTATGTGGAAAAAATGAAGCATAGAAGTTAAGGAGCCTCCCAAAATCCTGAAGTTAAGTTTTGTTAGCTGGTGTGGGTGCCTTGTGAATAGCCCTTACTTTGGATTCGATTGGGTGAATGCCAGAGGCATCAATTCTGTAGCCCAAAAATTCGACCTGTGGGGTGGCAATAGTGCATTTCCCTTTTTTCAATTTGAGACCCAACTTTCAATTTGAGACCCAACACTTGAGGACACCACTGACTCTTTGCAGTAACTGTGGCTGGTCAGGGGCAGATATTAAAATGTCATTGAAATAAGGTATTACACCAGATAACCCTTGAAGCAGTCTTTCCATTAATGATTGGAAAATTCCTGGGGATACACTAACACCAAATTTGAGGTGCCTACACTTAAAAGCGCCCCTGTGCATTACAATAGTTTGTAGCTCTGTGGCTGTGTCATCAACAGGGAACTGTTGATAGGCTTGTGATATGGCTAGTTTCACAAAAATGGTTCCTGGCTCAAAAGAATGCATCAGGTGCTGAATAATCGGGACTGGATAAGCGCTGATTTGTAAATATTTGTTTAACAAGCACTTGTAATCAGCACAAATTCTTAAACTGCCATCTTTCTTCAAGAGTGTCACTATTGGGGTTTCCCTTTTTGTGAAGGCCACAGTCTCTAATATGCCCTGTTTAATTAATTTGTCTAGTTCCTTGTCCAGTTTAGGACAGATTGCAAAAGGTACTCTTCGAGGATTTAAATGAATTGGAATTGCTAGAGGGTCCAAGTTGAAAGGAATAGGGGTTCCCAAATAACAGCCTAGGCCTTCGCTGAACATATCAGCATAGTCATTGAACAAGGCGTCCACCTCTGAATTTGCAATAGAGTGGATTCCACCTATATGAAGGCCAAGGGCAGGGAATCAGTCTAACCTCAACAGGCTTGGGAGGGCACCATCCACTACAATTAAAGGCAAGTGACCGTTAAAATTTTGAAATTGAATAAAAAACTTGCCTTTTTCAGATGAGTGGGATGGTTCTGCCTTGGTAGTCACGTAGGGTTAAGTTGCAGCCTTGTAGACTCTTCTTTGCCATCCTGGGGAGTAGTCATTTCAATGTGCTCCACAAGATGATGGACAGTGCTGAGCCAATGTCTATCAGTGCTGAGCTATTTTTGTAGTGACTTTGCTCAGCGATTCTTTGCTCTTATATGTATCCCGCCCTCATCGCCATTGTAGTGGAGCGGCAGAATAACTGAGGAGAACGCAGAGCAATCTTCAGCATTAACTTTGTTGAAACAATAAAGGGTTGCCGCAACTGCCACGCTAACAAGGCAGCCAGCTCGCAGGCAACAGCTGATGCCGCTTTGACAGCTCCTTTTATAGTCAGCTGTGAAACGCATCAGCCAATAGGAACAATCCGTGTTCCCACGGGAAGCATGGGCCAGAGGGAAGACTTCAGCTCAGTTTTTTCAGAACGCAACAATAATAATAAAAGAGCAAACAATAGACACAAACTCAAGGTAAACCACACCAAACTTGATTGCAGAAAATACGACTTCAGCAACAGAGTGGTCAATGTCTGGAATACTCTACCTGACTCTGTGGTTTCTTCCCAAACCCCAAAAACCTTAGACTGTCTACTATTGACCACACCCCTTTCCTAAGAGGTCTGTAGGGGGCGTGCATAAGCGTACCAATGTGCCTACCTTCCCTGTCTTTTTTTCCTTATTCATATACATTTCATGTATCAATAAGTATGTTTATAGTTATACCTGTTACTTATAATTGCTTCACAAAGTAAATAAAAAACATCATCCCTGTAAACGAAACATAACACCAACCTATATAGCAACAAAAACACACAATATTAATCATAATCATAATCTTTAATTTAGTCTAAAACTATATCAGAACATCTCTGGTAACAGTTTATCCGGCCTGGTTTCAGAAATTTTATTAATGTCATTGATGATAGTTATGCTTTAACATGAATTCAGATTTTGACAATTGAAAGATATTTATTTATTTATTTATTTATTTTATTTTATTTGCCAATTGTTTACAAGATAATAAGTATAAGTGTATACATAGTTGTGAATACATGAAATGGGTACCGTCTAAACATAAACCAAAAGATTTATCAGGGCAATGTATAAATTAGAGGCAATATATAAAGAGACGTGGTGGCTCAGTGGCTAAGACGCTGAGCTTGTCAATCAGAAAGGTTGGCCGTTGGGCAGTTTGAATCCTAGCACCACGTAATGGAGTGAGGTCCCATTACGTCCCAGCTTCTGCCAACCAAGCGGTTCCTTAAAGAACGCAAAAATGCAAGTAGAAAAATAGGGACCACTTTTGGTGGGAAGGTGCCAACATTCTTTGCACCTTCAGCATTTATTCATGCTAGCCACATGGCCACGGAGACATCTTCTGACAGTGCTGGCTCTTCAGCTTTGAATGGAGATGAGCACGTATGTGCAAGAGGAACCTTTAGTTTTCAACATAAACCACAAGATTAGTATGAATTATAAAAGTTTACTGAAATCAACTGGCTTCCAAAAAGTCAGTAGCACATTGAGCAAAATCTGTCAAGAAGTAGTGGCATAACCTTTAATTACTTTACTTGCAAGGGGCAAATGAAGAGTCATTCTCTTTCCTCTATCAATCTTCATTATACATTCCAAAACAGATTCATTGCCTTATTCTTCTTCCAAAGGAAAGAAGTTCCGTTGCAAAAGGTGTTTCTCCTTAGAGCATGTATGAGAATGCCATAACTTGTATATATTCTTTCTCCATCTTAGCTTTCTCAGGAAACCTCCAAAATATAGATTTCCCTAGTGTGCCTATCTTTCTCCCCTACAAGTGATCATTGTATCATCATATGTAAATGGCTTTTTTAGCTACCCTCATATCCCTCACCACATTCTTAATGCTATCTTCCTCTTATGCAATTCAACGGGATAAACCCTTCCTATTCTGGATTTTCTCCCCAAGAAACTTTACAAATGTTGTCATTTCACTGACAACTGATTTTGAATCATCAGAATATTACTAAAGCTGGGAATGTTGGTATTACTGGATAGAACAAAGATAGGAAATATATTAGTAAATAATGTTAACTGTAAAGGAGGTAGTAATTACATACTCGCAATAAGCTGTTCTGACTGAATGGAGGCATATGGAAGGGTTTATATTCCTTGCAGTCATCTGGTTGTTAACAGTCTTTTGAAAGTTGTTTAGGCCCCTTGGAATTTATTTGTGCCCTCAGGGTCATGTGTGAATAGTGCAAATGGGTGGAACCTTCCTGCAATTGCTGAATCTATATCGTGTTGACAACACAGTCTTTTCAGCAGTTCCAAATCCTTCCATCCTCCACCATTCAGTCAGAACAGAAGAAACTTCTTGGATGAGAAGTGAAAAATCTTCAAGGAAAACAAAATCCAGGTGCTTTTGAAAAAACATCTTTGGCACAACCATGACCTAGATCACTGACATAGACATTTTAGAGTTTCTCTTACTGAAAACAAATTAATTTCATGTACTATAAATTATGGCAACATATTCCAGTTTAATAATGTAGATTGCAAATTCCGCAATACAATGCAGCAGGTTCCAGTGTGTGATAGATTATTGTAAGACCTCTAAAGTAAAATATATCTAATAAATTAATGAGGCTTTAAGTTCTCTTATTTAGAAGTTATCTCAATTGGCCTCAATAAGAATTATTTCTGAGCATAAAATTTACACATATGGAGATAAATAGGAGAGCAAAATACAAGCAGCCTCAACTACTTTGTTAAATAAAGTTGGCCATTGGATGGAACTTTGATTGACAGAAATCTTGACTTCTGAAGAGGATTGGCTTTCTACACTCCCAATTTTCATCCCCGTATCTGATTTTTTCCGAACTGATGTCCAGTGCATGATATCAAAATCTCCAACAGGAACTCCATTTTCATCAAAAGAAATCCCATCTCTGGAAATATTCTGATGTTGGAAGTTCCTCAGGAACCTACAGAGCTGCAGAAACATAGAAAGAATATTATAATTTGAGCCTTTATTCAATGTTTTTCTTGCTCTTATTCTGGATTGGATGTACTCTGAATAATTCAACCTCTTCAAATCATCAAATTTGCAGGCAACACTAAGCTGGCAGGAATAGGCAACATCCCAGAAGACAAGCTGAATATCCAAAAGATCTCTGCAAATTGGATATGGGCCCCTACCTAAGAAAATAAAATTCAGCATAGATAAAAGTAAGGATTTCCACTGAGGCAAGAAAAACCAAAAGTACACGTTACAGTCTATGTGAAACTTGGCTTAATGCAAGTAATTGTGAGAAGGATGTTGGAGTCCTAGTGGACAATCACATAAATATGAACCAACAATGTGTGTCAGCAGATAAAAATGCCAATGCAATCCTAGGCTGCATTAACAGAGGATAGAATCAAGATCACAAGAGGTTCTAATATTGTTTTAAAAAGCCTTAGTAAGACCACGTTTAGAATACTGCATCCAGTTCTGCTCATCAACACAATATAAAAAAGGTACTGAAATTCTGGAAAGACTGCAGAGATGAGCAACAAGAAATGATTAGAGGGCTGGAGGATAAAACATACCACAAACAGTTACAGGAATATGGTATGTCCTAATCTAAGGAAAAGAAGGAGTGGGGAGACATGATATCACTTTTCTAATATTTGAGGGGGTCAAAACATTTCCCAAAGTACCAATAGGCGAGAAAAGAAACAATGGTTGGAGAGCAAGCTACAACTAAGAGGAATTTCTGAGTAGTCAGAGCAACCAACCAATGGAATACCTTGCCTTCAAAAAGTTGTGAGTGCTTCA
>NC_142010.1:193276-245965 GCF_049901735.1 Notechis scutatus | reverse complement strand
CTATCCATCCACCCATCAAGATTCATTCAATAATGGCTTCTGGTTTTGCGTGGCTTCGGCGGCAGCAGGAATTCGCGATTCTCCGCGATTCCTGCTGCGCTCGCCGCCAAGGTGCCCCCGATCCAAATGGGTCTGGGGGATATGGCTGCCCTGTAGAGGCATCCGAAGAGAGAGGGGATCCGGACAGGGGTTTGGGGGTGTCGCAGACCCCCTCCCCAGCTGAAAAAACCCTTTTTCCCAAGGTGGTGGAGCGGCGGTCAGTAATGGCCGCCACAAAGAAGCCTGCAGCCGGGTAAGATTTGTGCTGGAGGAAGCAGGAGAAGTGAAAGTGCTGGCTGAACTGGGACAATAAGAAACTCTTTAGCCTGGAAACTGAACTGCTTGAATTGTTTGAAGGATACATTGTTTCCCAAAGAAGATTGGAAAACGGCGAAGAAAGCTGTCAAGGGAAAGTTTTTTTTTCTTCACTCTCCCTCCCCATAGAAATAGCAGATGGAGATCTGGAAAATCTACTTGGGCACTGAAGGTAATCCAATTTGAAATTTAAAGCCAAGGGATAAAGGATTTCTGGACACTGGATTTAAGAACTTAAAATTCTTTCTACTTTTTACAAGGGGAAGGGAAGAGATAAAGGCTTATTATAAGATTGTACTGAAGGAGACTGCTTTGAGACTATAAGAACAGGAATAAAAGACATTTAGACTTCTAGAAGATCAGCTTGGAACTGTGTATTTGAATTCTACCCTAGAAGGTGAAAATATAGAAAGAAGAAAGTGCTAAATGAAACTGTTTGTTCTGATTTGGTTTGCTTTGTGACTTTGAGATCTCTGTGAATTTTTGTTAAGAAAAAAAAGGGGGGACTAAAGACATTAGGGTTGCTTCAAAAAAGAAAGAAAGAAAAAATGGCATTATCTTTTGAAGGATTACAAATGGAATTTCAAAGACTGAAAGAAGAAGATAAGGGCTCTTCTGGATCTATTTTTCACTTTTTAGAAATGGCGATTGCTACCTATCAAGAAATACGACAATGACAGGAAGACTGGGATGAAGGAGAAGAAGCCATCTTTAATGGACAAACACACCTAGTGGAGGAAGAAAAGCGGAAGGGGGCAAGGAAAAGATGAACTTAGAACTCAAAAAAGCAACCAAGAAAAAGAAAAATGAGATGAAAAAGCGATATGATGTCAGAAAGCAACAGAAAAGAGAAATACAACAGAGAGGGAAGACCAAGAGAGTGAAATTTGAGAGATGGGGGGGGGGGGTCAAAAATCTAGAATGGATAAGAAAGAAAGGGGAAAAGGAAAGAGAAGTCATAAAGGCTTTAAACAAAATGCTAAAAAAACGAATTTTTTTCAGAGATAAGGGGTAAGATAATTCTATAAAAATGATTCTGCAAAAGTACATAAGAATGTATTGTAGACATTAGTATTTGAAGCTGAGTTAGAAAATCAGAATATTATATGATTTAAAAATGTATTAAAGGGAAGCCATGATTCAATTATAGAGTTTAATCTCTTATGAAATATTATTTTTATTGTTTAAGAATTAATAATAGAATCTAATCTTCTATGAAACATTGTTCTTATTATATTATAAATTTAACATTCCTTTTTCTTTTTTCTTTTTAGTTTTATTATTACTTATTAAATTCAATATTATTTGTTAGTTTTATTATTCTGAAATGTAATACTTAGAATGTACGGAGCAGAATCAGTACGGAAAATATGTATTATTTTAAGTGTTATTTAGGGGAAAGATAAAAAGTTGTCATACTTCAATCTGGGTTTACAGGAGAAATATTGTATTAGATAGAAAGGATAAGTAGGTGATTGAAAGAAAACGGACCAAAGATGCAAATATAATTATTTAATCGAGATGGAATAAATAAAATAGAATTAAAAGAATGAGTAGGAGAGAGAAAATATATGGAAAATAGAGAATGTTAAATAAGATATGAGATAGTATATTAAGTGAGTATAAACTTTGATTGATGTCTGTATAAAAAGAGTTAACCCGGGGTAAGCCGCCTTCCAAAAAGAAGTTTTATGTATTTATGTTTTGTGTAATGTTTGTTTAAGTTTGATAGGATGTGGAAGAATACTAATGAAATTATATTCAATGAGTATATAACTTTAAGGCAGAAGAAATATGATTAATTAGAAGGAAAGGGAGTAATAAAGAGAAGTTTGGAAAAGATATGAAGCTGATCAGATAAGATAAATATTTATATCAAATTATAGAAATGTGATAATTTGGAATTATCTTCTTTTTAAATAAGATGGTTTATTTGTTTCTTTTAGAAAAGATATTTTATGTTACTACATCCTATGTTTTGTTTGTGTGTGTAAAAAAACTAATAAAGTTTGTTCAAAAAAAAAAAAGATTCATTCAATAATCAATAAGTTTGTTGTTTTTCCACCTATATCATCATCATTTCTTTTCTCCTTTTTTTCCTTTCACATTTCTGTCTCTCTCTTGACTTTTAGGAACTCCTAATTATACTTCATGGGTTGGACTAAAGCTTAAAATATTGCAGCCTATAATGTTACACTTTTTTTTCCCTATCCACTGATTTAAAATATATAGCCACTCCCCATAATCGCTCGCCTTGATTCTACCTTCTGTTTGGCCACCAAGAATTGAGAAATGGGCTATCCTGTTCTTGATACTTAGACTGATTGCTGAGTATTTTTACTCCCCTCTGGTTGGTGACATACTAAGAGGGGAAGAAACCAAAGCTAGAAGACTCAACAAATCACTTTTTCTATCCCATATTGTTTTTGCTTAATCCTGGGGATCCAAGGATATGTCTTGAAAAGAATACAGTAGAGGAAGAATAGTTAAGATCAACTAGGACAGCAAATATAAGGCTGATATAATTTTCTGCTTACTCTGGGCAATGAGGAGAGATTTTATTTCAATGATCGGCAAATATTTTGGTTTCTCTCATGATTTTATAGCTGGCTGATCCTTTTCCTAACACCGTTGTAGAAATCAGAGCCAGGAAATGAGACCAAGCCAGCAACACCAAGATAGGGAATAAAAAACTATTGCCAAACTATCCAATTCAGAATGTCTGATTGAAGAGGGAGCTGAACAGGGATGAAATATAAACTTTC
Source organism: Notechis scutatus (assembly GCF_049901735.1). NCBI lineage: Eukaryota > Metazoa > Chordata > Lepidosauria > Squamata > Elapidae > Notechis > Notechis scutatus. The sequence goes on along the minus strand of NC_142010.1, from coordinate 242,846 downwards.
ATATCTTTCATATAAACATATCTAAAACATTATTCTGTTACTATAAGCAAGCCATATTCAGAAATACCTGCATGCTTCCTGTAGCGAGTCAAAAGGAATATTTGTAACTTCCCATATTCTAACTGTACTGAGGAACTAAAGCTAACGACATAGCTGTAAATAAGAGTGAAGAATGGAAAATAACCAAATGGTGTAAGATAACTGGAAACTTTGAATATGTACTTTGACCTGTACTCTGAAATGAACTTTTAACTGAACTTTTTATTTCCTCTATTATAATCCGTATGTAGAAACATGTAATAGAAATATGTATAACCGTCCTTATTTGGTGAATAGTGTTAAGAATAACGCCCAGATTCTAGATGATGTCATTTTAGGTATAAAGGAAATGTTTCAGGAAGAGATGGGTGTTCAGAATTTGCCATGATAATGCTCTGAACCTTTGTGCACAAATAAGAACCTGTATTCTCCAACCTTTCGTGGTCTTGTGTCCTGATTTGGAAACAGGATATGCTGCAACATTTATGGCGACTCCGCCGGGACACAAGGGGCCCTGAGGCCCTCTGGAGGGTCCATCCTGACTGCCAGTGTATCAGTAAGTTGAAGGGAACATCCCAGCCGCCATCGGTGCTTTGAATCCGAGGGACTTCCTCAGACTGCTGTTCTCTGGTGTCGGCGATTGATTCTTCCAAGAACCACTGGTGAGAGGTGAGGAGACCAGGACATTATCTGGCCAGCTGTGGAGAAGGAAGATGCCTGCAGGCAAGTATTGAACTTGGGTAACAATCCCTCCCTGTAAGCAGGGACGGAGGAGAGGACTGATCACCCTCTCTTAAGTTAAGGTGGGTGGAATTGTCAGGTTTGGTTGAAGTGAAAGACTACTGCGGTTCCCATTGGTGACTGTGAGTGTCCAGCACCGTGGGCCAGTAGAAAGCGAGTGGCATCCGCAGTTCCCATCGGAGACCGTGTGCATCCGGCTCCCTGGGTCGGGTGTGGATGAGTGTGACTCCCTATTGTGCCCGGAAAAGGAAGGACCCCATACCCTCCTTTCCATCCCCTTTCCTCATCTGTTTTGTCTGGTTATTTGGGTGGTTTATGGGTGGTGGAGGAAGCAAGCCTGTGACCCCATTGGAGGTTATGCTGAAGCATTTTAAGGAGGCATATCAGTCTCAGGATTATGGTTACAAGTGGAGTAGACTGAAACTACGGAAATTTTGTGAGACAGAGTGGCCCACATTTGGTTTTGGGTGGCCTCCTGTAGGTACACTAGATATCCCCACAACAGTACAGGTACACCGTTTAGTCTTTCACCCTATACTAGGGCATCCAGACCAGGCCCCCTACATAGACGTCTGGCTTGATTTGTTGAATCACCCCCCTCCTTGGCTTAGAAAGCTCAAGATGCGATGCTGTAAGGCCCTATTAACACGGAATGTGTCTCTTAAGAAATTACAGAAAGCCTCCCAGAACCTAAGGTCAGGCTAAATGTTGGAGGCAAACCTGTAACTTTCCTGGTGGACACTGGAGCTACCCGATCAGTTCTGACTCAACCTTTGGCTCAGGCATCCCAGCATACTATTAATATTCAGGGTGCAACAGGAAGTGTACAGCAGCATCCCTTTTTGGAACCCCTTACATGTACAAGGAAGGGACTGGCCATATCACATCAGTTTGTGTATATGCCTGATTGCCCCATCCCGTTGTTGGGAAGAGATCTGCTGTGTAAACTCCGGGCGCAGATTTCCTTCGAAGAAGATGGGTCAATGAGACTAGGATGTGGAAGGGTTAAGTTGTCTGTACCCCTAGAAGAGGGATGGAGGCTTATGGTTGCTATGGTTGCTATGGTTGCTAGGGACATGAGTGGGGGAGATGAGGATAAATGAGATGAGGATAAATGGAAACAGTTTGCTGCCCACCATTCCCCTATTATGGTAGAGGAAGCACCAATGGGGGTACCTGTGAGAATCAGACAAAGAGCATACCCCAGGCATATTATGCAAGCAATCCAAGAAATTATTGATCTATATTTGGAATATCGTATTCTGGTGCCTACTGAGTCACCGTGGAATACCCCAATACTACCCATCCTAAAGGGGGAAGGCCCTTTAGACCGGCGCAGGATTTAAGGGTGGTCAACATCAGTACAGTAAACATTCACCCGGTGGTCCCAAATCCATATGTTATACTGGGCCTTATTCCCCAGGCTGCCACATGGTTCTCAGTTATAGATCTGAAAGATGCCTTTTTCACAATACCAATACATGAGAGTAGTCAACACTTGTTTGCTTTTGAATGGGAAAACCCCACCACTGGTCGCAAGCAGCAGTACACCTGGACCAGGTTGCCCCAAGAATTTAAAAACTCACCAACTCTTTTTGGGGCTGCCTTGGCCAAAGATTTAGAGGCCTTAAACACACCACCCCCGGATGTGGTGTTGCAATACGTGGATGACTTATTAGTCACTGGACACACTGAAGATGCTTGCTGGAGTAATACGCACGAGTTGTTGACTCTTTTGCAGGATTTGGGATATAAAGCCTCTAGAAAAAAGGCACAGTTAGTTCTGCAAAAGGTTCGATATTTGGGGTATGATATAGAACAGGGAAAGCGTACTCTAGGCCATGAGCGTAAGGAGGCCATATGTCAGCTCCCTATACCACAAACCAGAAGGGATCTGAGAGGATTTTTAGGGGCTGCAGGGTTTTGCCGCATCTGGTTTTCCAATTTTAGTCTTATAGCAAAACCCTTATATGAAGCTACCAAAGGAGCAGACAAAGAACCGTTGCAGTGGGGAAAGCAGGAGGAAGCTAGTTTCAAATCCCTCAAGCAGGCTTTGTTGCAGGCCCCCAGCTTAGGCCTCCCAGATCTGGATAAACCGTTTCAGTTGTTTGTGGATACTAAACAGAATGTGGCGGTGGGTGTGCTTACCCAAACTATAGACGCATGGCACCACCCTGTGGCTTATCTTTCCAAACAACTTGATAATGTTGCAAAAGGGTGGCCTGCTTGCCTCAAGGCAGTGGCTGGAACAGCTGTTTTAACTCAGGAAGCTAGTAAATTGACGTTTGGACAACACTTAGATATCTACACTCCACATGCACTCAAATCTGTGTTGGAAGCCAGAGGCCATTTGTGGTTGACCAACCCTCGTATGTTGAAATACCAGGGATTGATCACTCACAATCCTCTGGTTACCATTATCCAATCAACCACATTGAACCCTGCCACACTACTCCCCGTGGTTCCCTGACCAAACACTGAGCTCACTCATGATTGCATCCATACAATAGAGGAGACATATGCTAGTCGCCCAGACATGTCAGATGTACCCCTCCCTACTCCTGATTACACCTTATTCACTGATGGCACCAGCTACCTACAGGAGGGCGTCAGAAAAGCAGGGTATGCAGTGGTCACTTTAGATTAGATTTGGGAGGCAGAACCCCTTCCCTCGGGCACAAGTGCATAGTTGGCAGAATTACACGCACTAACAAGGGCTTTAGAGATGGCCAAAGGGCTGGCTGTTAACATTTATACAGACTCTAAGTATGCTTTTCTCACGGTTCAGGTCCATGGAGCTCTGTATACAGAAAGAGGACTTATCACTGCAGGGGGCAGAGATATTAAGTATGGCCCCCAAATACTTCGCCTTCTAGAGAGTGTCTGGGCCCCGCAGAAAGTTGCAGTTATGTATTGTCGGGGACACTGTAAGGTGGTCACGGACATCCAACGGGGAAATGAAACAGCAGATAAGGTAGCACGTGAAGCCGCCCAATGGGTACTCCCCTCCTTTGAACAGAATCTTGCCATTTGGGAACCGGCTGATCGCCACCAGCCCCGTTATTCAAAGGATGATAAGGCCCAGATTGAGGCACTTGAGGCACATCCAGAAGGGGATTGGTGGATCCTACCTGATAATAGGGTTTTTGTGCCTGCACATATGGCCTGGGATATTGTACGCCAGGTGCACCACCAGCTACACTAAGGAAAGTGTAACTAACAAAAGCACTGAAAAGGGAATTATATATCAACAGACTAAATAGTATAGCAGCCAATGTATGTGCCCGGTGTGAAGTTTGTGCAGCTAATAATCCCAGACAAGGTCCGCAACCACCCCTGGGCCACCAGCCTAGAGGCTGCTACCCATTCAATTCTTTAATGGTTGATTTCACTGATATGCCTCGCTGTGGCCCCTACAGGGCCCTCTGGTGGCAGGGTAGAGCATACTAATAGAACCATTAAGGACAAACTTGCAAAAATATGCCAGGAAACACGGCTTAAGTGGACAGATGCTTTAAGTATGGCTTTGGTTGCCGTTAGGTGTACACCCCAGAGGAATCTTTCCCTCTCCCCGTTCGAGTTATTGTATGGTCGAGTCCCTACTCTAGCCCACTTGGATGTTCCAGCTGATGTGTTAATATCTGATACTGTTAGGTTGAAACAACTACAGGCCCTTAATGTCATAGTCCACAATTTACAACAATATGTTCTGACCTGTAAGCCCCATGTATTGGTCATCGCTCCACATAGCATACACACGGGGCAGGAGGTCTGGGTTAAGGATTGGAAAGGGGAGACTTTGAGTCCAAAATGGAAAGGGCCCTATACTGTAGTTATGTGCTCTCCCCTTGCTGTTAAGGTGGCCGAAATAAAATCGTGGATTCATTGGTCCCAAGTTAAGTTGGCTGCACCTGCCCGTTGGAAAGTTGAATCCTGCTCAGATTCTCCACTTAGAGTAGTTCTGCGTAAGGTGAAGAGGAATATCTCCCCTAGTGGTGACACACTGGAAGCTGTCCCTCTACCTACGGGAGACGAAGACAGGACTGTCTCCCCTTGTGGTGACGCCCCGGAAGCCGTCCCTCTACCAACGGGAGACGAAGACCGAGAGACCCCTGTAGACGTTACCCCGGAAGCTAACGTCCGACGCTCGGGTCTTCCCTGGAAGCTTTGGTCTCAGGCTAAGCGCAGGGCTTAGTTATTTCCGGAAAGGGGGGAATAGGCCAACACTTTTTCTCTGGTAATATCACACTACTAACCAGAGCATACAAAACATTTGCTAGACCAATACTCGAATACAGTTCATCAGTCTGGAACCCACATTACATATCTGATATTAGCACAATTGAGAAAGTCCAGAAATATTTCACAAGAGTTCTCCACTCCTCTACTCGTTGTAGAATACCTTATGCCACCAGACTTGAAATTCTAGAACTAGAAAACCTTGAATTACGCTCGCCTTTGGTCTGATTTAAGCATGGTATATAAAATCATACATTGCAATGTCCTACCTGTCAATGAATACTTCAGCTTCAACCATAACAACACAAGAGCACACAATAGATACAAACTCAAAGTTAACCGCACCAAACTTGATTGCAGGAAATACGACTTCAGCAATAGAGTGGTCAATGTCTGGAATACTCTACCCGACTCTGTAGTTTCTTCCCCAAACCCCAAAAACTTTAACCTTAGACTGTCTACTATTGACCTCACCCCTTTCCTAAGAAGTCTGTAGGGGGCGTGCATAAGCGCACCAACGTGCCTACCGTCCCTGTCCTATTGTTTCTCTTATTCTTCTTTTATTTTTCTTATATGTACCCATTTCATGTATTCACAACTATGTATACACTTATACTTATTATCTTGTAAACAATTGGCAAATCAAATAAATAAATAAATAAAAAATAAATAAACTATAAAAATGGAAGCAAGTCAAAGGCTAAGAGAAACCGCATGTATCCGCAGGGGGCTTATGCCCTCTGTCTGGATGGTAACCGTTTTGCTGGTTATTAGTGTTATCCTTAACTCCCTATATCTATACGGAGTATTGATAAACAGGAACAATAAACTGGATAAGGAGACCCCCTTGGATGAGGATGCAATGGAGGAGTGGTACTCCCCAGACCCATCTGAGGGTACAGAAACCCCCTACATAGATGATGGAAGAGAGATTAGGCCTTGTGATATGTGTTTTATGGTGCGACCCACTGGGAAACATTTTACTTATAGTGTCACCAGGTTCCCGGGTTGTTCTGTGACAAATCTCCCTCAGTGTGAACATGAAGGGACAAGATATTGGCAGTGTGTATTGAACAACACCATAAGGTGCCATCTTCTACGTACCCCCTGGGTACCTGTAAGACATACTAGGTTCCCTCGTGCCTAAAAACACATTAGTTCGCAAATGCACAGGGGATCATGGTATACAGTGTTACACTGAAGCCCCCCACGGTGAGCTGACAGTTCCCTCTGATGGACAACAATGTCATCTACAACCCCAATGTCGAAATGGTCAGGGAGGTCTTAAATATATGGTGGGTAAGCCGACCTCCTGCACAGATTTCACTTCCTGCTGTTACAATGGGACCCCTTCTGCTGGAAAGGCGGATTGTGAAAATATAGGTGAACGGTTTTTCCCATACTGGAATTGTGTCCTTTGGGCCACATATTCCAACTTGGGGAGGGGAACCCATCTCTATCTATCACGAGTGCTTCAAACACGGGATTGCACTCTTTATAACTGTAATTGGGTCAATATAACTATGCCTAACCCCCAGGCCTGGATTATTAAGTATGGCCCAACTTTGGGAATTAGGCTGTATGCCAGGGGCACTGACCCTGGGGGCATAGTCCACTTATCTATAGAAACTAGAAAGCTTGCATCCAATGCCCACTTTAAGTATTTTTCTGAGTTTTGGCAAGAGGTGGACATAGAATTTCAACCTTCACATGAGGCACGGAATCTCTTCCTCGAATTGGCCTCTACTATAGCCCATACATTTAATGTTACTAACTGTTATGTGTGCGGTGAAACCAAAATAGGGGACCAATGGCCCTGGGCAGCACAGGAATGGGATTATTCCGTCACTTACAATTTATCAGCTATGCCACTACATCAGCCACTCTCCAGGTGGGAATTAACCAATCCCATCGTTGCAAAGTGGTGCCTGGCTAATACACAAGGAGCGGGGCCTATGGTAGGAGAAACTGAATGTTTGGAGGTCCATGAATGGAATCAGTCATCGAATTCTTGGAATTATTGGCCTAATAGAACACACCACTTCTGGGCCAATTTTACTTTGCAGAGTATGACTGATGCCCCACCGGGGGTTCATTGGATTTGTGGAGGGGAGCGTGCACCTTAGGGATTATTAACCCTTCCTTTTTCATGCTGCCTTTAAAAATACCTCAGGTGCTGAATGCTGATCAATGGCAGAGTAGGAGGTTGCAGGCAGATTACAAAATAGGGGAGTGGGCGGACGATGAGGGGCCGCCCTCTAGGATTGTGCAATATTATTCCCTGCTTCGTGGGCAGCCGATGGATCCTGGGGGTATCGTACCCCGATTTACATGCTTAATCGCATCATTCGGCTCCAGGCAATTGTGGAGCTAATTGCCAATGAAACAGCTCAATCTTTGCGTACCCTAGCTGTCCAGCAAAAGAAATTCAGAGATGCAATATATCAAAACCGCCTGGCCCTGGACTATCTATTGGCAGCTGAAGGAGGTGTGTGTGGGAAGTTTAATTTCTCTAATTGTTGCCTAGAGTTCGATGATGTCGGTGAAATCATTGAGCAACAGGCCAGACGTATAGAGAATCTTGCCCATGTACCTGTACAGAAATGGAATGGGTTCAATCTTGGTGAAATGTTTGGAAACTGGTTCCCTAAATTGCCTGGCCTTCAGGCTATTGTTGTGCTCGTGGTCATAATTGCTGCTGGGTGTGTAATCTTACCATGTATTCTCCCTATCTTTGTAAGGGCAATCTCTAATAGTCTTTCTTTGTTCGTGGACAAACAGTCTACTGAGAAAGCTATGGCTCTTTGGGTGGAAGGTCAGATAAATACCTATGAGGAATTTGCCCCGCTGTGTGAAACTGCACGGTAATCTGTCAATTAAGGTGAAGTTTCAAAGGGGGGAATGAAGAGGGAGCTGAACAGGGATGAAATATAAACTTTCATATCTTTCATATAAACATATCTAAAACATTATTCTGTTACTATAAGCAAGCCATATTAAGAAATACCTGCATGCTTCCTGTAGCGAGTCAAAAGGAATATTTGTAACTTCCCATATTCTAACTGTACTGAGGAACTAAAGCTAACCACATAGCTGTAAATAAGAGTGAAGAATGGAAAATAACCAAATGGTGTAAGATAACTGGAAACTTTGAATATGTACTTTGACCTGTACTCTGAAATGAACTTTTAACTGAACTTTTTATTTCCTCTATTATAATCCGTATGTAGAAACATGTAATAGAAATATGTATAACCGTCCTTATTTGGTGAATAGTGTTAAGAATAACGCCCAGATTCTAGATGATGTCATTTTAGGTATAAAGGAAATGTTTCAGGAAGAGATGGGTGTTCAGAATTTGCCATGCTAATGCTCTGAACCTTTGTGCACAAATAAAAACCTGTATTCTCCAACCTTTCGTGGTCTTGTGTCCTGATTTGGAAACAGGATATGCTGCAACATGATGATGAAAAGTCCTATGACACAGACATTGATGTACATGTACAGAAACACCCATCTTCTGCAGCTTGAAACATGGCCACTTCAGCCATAATTTTCTGAACATGCAATTTTCCTGGTGCCCTCACTAAATTAAGATTTCTTTAGAAATGCTTTCTTTTGGAAGTAATTGCAAATTCACAGTTGTGTCTCCTGGTCTTAGTTTTTCAGTTTGATATAGTGATTCTCTGCTCTCTTTTTCCTGCTCCCTGATCTGCAGAGCACAAAACGTTGCAGCAGGAGCCACACAAAGGATCACAAGATCTGACTTGGAATCTAATGAGGGGATGTTTGGCTATGTTCCCAGCTAATTGTTGTTTCTTAGTGTTTTTAGTCTTGATGCAATTCAGTCTGAACTACACTGTGTTGTTTCTCTGCGCCATAATATACTAGTTGGTTGGATATGCTACGGAACTATGTGATCAGGTTTGATAAATTGACAGTTAAAGCTTGACTATTAATGAGTAGTTATGATTAGCTTCTCTTCCTATTCTCTCCCTTAGGCTGGCCCCACAGAAGCCTCTCCTATGTTATCCCCTTCTTTCCCTTTCAGGTGGGGAGGGGGAGTAGAAGTCTAAACTCCAAGCCTGCAGGCCGGATGAGTCATGCACTGGCCATGCCCACACTCAAGTGGCAGTTGGAACAGAGTTCTTTTCAGGTAGGGAGGGGGAGTAGAACATCTAACTCCATAAGCATCAGAGCATGTTAATAATAATATAAGAAATACTAATGATCTGATAGCCATTTCAAAAATCCCTTTCTTATCAAGCACCTAGAAGCCAACAGGAACATACGTGCCAAATTTCAAGTTTGTAGGCTTTACAGTTCTGGAGATTTCGTGATGATGTGTGAGTGATATTTCAGTTTTATATATTTAGATGTGGGTATATGCATAATTTTGTATTCATTTATTTATTTTGTCATCTTTATGTAGTGTATATTGGAAGTGGTGACCCTTTGAGAGCTGTATGCAATGAAATTTCATTTTAATGTATGCCGATTAGTGTACATTCAAAGTGACAATAAAGTTATTCTAAGTCTTAGTCCATAGCATAAAACAAAACATCTATAAGGCTAACTCATAATTTAAAACAAAACATGTTGTACATACCGTATTTGCCGGCATATAAGACGACTTTTTGCCCTGAAAACATGCCTCCAAGTGGGGGGTCGTCTTATACGCGGGAGGACTCCGACTCCCACTTCGAGCTTGAGTTGCAGCCGGGAGGAGGCTGGGGGAGCGGTGTGTGTGTGTGTGTGTGTGTGTGTGTGTGTGTGTGTGTGGCGGGTGTCACTCGCCACGCGCTGCGCAACCTTCCCCTCTTCCTTCCTTAGCAGTGTGGGGAGGAGAGGATTCAAGATCCTCACGTGCGGCGTACTTTTCTTTTTCTTTTTTTCTTTTTGCACGCAGGTTTTGCATGCGGGCGGCTGTAGGTTAAGGATGGGGAGCCCCGGGTGGGTTATCAGGTTTACGGTGCTTCCAACATGTGCGAACGGTGGGAGAGCGGAGAAGAGAGTGAGCGAGCGCCCGCTGTGTGAAATCCTGCCGTCAAAGCAACACTGGGGAGGCAGGGTATAAATTTACCAGGTTAATGTAGCAATGGTGATTAATGCCCAGAACATTGTTTGCAGGTATTGGGGTGTGTGTGTGTGTGTGTGTGGTGGTGGTGAGGAGAGGTTGTCCTTTGAATGCGGAAAAGTAGGTGTGACCTTGTGTAGGAAAATAAAGAGATCCTTTTTAGCGTGTTTGGCTTCTTTGCCTCCCCTCGTTCGCTTTGACGTGGAGATAATGGCCTTCGGGCGGGAGGGGAAGAAAACGGTAGCTGGATCATTTCAAATTTCACTTACTCTCCTGCCTCACTTCAATATGTCTGAGCGACTCCAGATACTGGAAGACTTTTGAATGAAAGTGTTACCTCCATTTTTTTTTTTTAAAGAGGGCCACTTGGGGAAAAAAAAAGATTCTAAGGAATTCCTTGTTTCTTGATTAAAGAGAAGGCATTGAATATACTGTTCCTTGGCAGCCTTTTCAGTGTCCGGTTTTTGTGTGTGTGTGTGTGTGTGTGTGTGTGTGTGAGAGAGAGAGAGAGAGAGAGAGAGAGAGAGAGAGATCAGCTGTATTGAGAAGAGAACGTTTCCTGTGTTCTCATTTTATTTACAACATATTTTACGCTTAATGGTAAGCAATGAAAAATATTTTTAAAACTCATTTCTAAACTCCATAGCTATTTGCATATTCTTGGTTCAAAATTGGATTAGCTCATTTCAAAATTGTCCAAAGCAGAAAAGTGCGTCAAAAAAAAAAAAAAGTGCAAAAGTGGAAGGTGTGTAGAAGAGGGGGTAGTCTTATACGGCGAGTATATAACAAACTCTATATTTTGAGTGGAAATGTTGGGGGGTCGTCTTATACGCCCAGTCGTCTTATACGCCGGCAAATACGGTAGATGCCAAGGACATGAAAGAAACATGAAGATATGAAGAAGAAAATACTATTTCAAGTCTTTTTATATCTACTATTTTCCTCCAGATTTACTTGGTGATATATCCTCTGAACAAACAAACAAAATTTACAGCATGAAAGTAAATTCATTTTACATTCCTACCTGGGGGATTTTGTAGATGCCCAACATGGCTGACACATGATTAAAGAGCTCAGAATCAGTCCCTTCGAGCACAGCCACCAGATTTGTTTGTTTTCCGCAACTATAATTTGGGACACTGTCCTTTCCTGTAGAGAGCATGATATTGTCCATCATGGCCTCATATGTCATTCTTGCATTGAAAAAGTTCTCATAGATATTGTAGCCCAGGGTCAAGTTATGTAAGAGCCTCGGGCTCTTGTTGATCTCATGAATGGCAAACAAGAAAGGCAGAACTTGCCAGTAGCTCATATATTCCAAACTGCAATGATAGTTTGTGCCATCAGACATTTATTGCACCATTAAAAACAACAAATCATCATCATCATTTTTGATAGAATGCTTAGAACCTCCTATTAAAAGCTCAATTTCTTTGAAACCAAGAATCCTTGTTCGCAAACTATATAACAAAAAGAAATGCTCTGTATGTCAGAGTCAAAGAGCTCCTACTAAAAAGTCAAAAGCTGATCCTATTATTTTCCCAGAAGTGTGACTCAAGAAGATAACTTGGAAAACAAAATTATAGGAACTGGTAAAAGAAAAGTGAAAGTTGGAAAGTTTCTTGGCAATTGCTAAAAGAATTTTTGAAAACCAACCACTCCCCATAGAACAAAAGAGCCTTCATATGTTTATACTTCCTATGGTATTAACTGAGAGCTGTCTGATGGCTTGGTTCAAATAGTGGCAAATTCAATCTGAGTGTGTGATCTTACTTGCTAAGTGATGGTCTCCTTGTCAAGATCCAATAGCAAGTCTGTTGCACGATAGCTATGTCATAAATGTGATTGTCTTTAGAGAAATCAGTAATTTTTTATTTTTTTTATTTTTATTGGTTTTTAAGATGAACATAGACAAACAAAACATTAAAACATCAAGCCATCTTCCATATATATACATACAGTGTGCCGGTTGGTTTACAAATTGTTTTGTGCTTCCATTTCGTAGTCTTCAATTACAATTACATTGCATATATTCTCATATTTTCAATCAAATATTAAATACATTAATATCATTGTTAATCAATCATTTGACTATACTTTTATTCATTCATGTTTTATGAAATAATCATATTTTACTTAAATTGTTTTGTGACAGTTCATATTATCATCTCAAATCTATCCAACAATCATTTTGTAGATGTAATAAGAAAAGAATACATCTTTATATATTTATTGTTTTCTAAGAATCTACATATTTCATTACCATTTATTTTCATTTATTTTCTAACCATTGATAGAATAGATCCCAGATTTTATGAAATTGTTTATCATCTTGTTCTCTAATTTCAAATGTCAATCTACTCATTTCAGCACGTTCCAATATTTTCTTAATGATTTCCTCCTGTGATGGTGTTTTCTCATTTTTCCAATTTTTAGCAAATACAATTCTAGCCGCTGTTAATACATTTACAATCAGGTATTTCAATTCTTTACTATATATTTCAGGTAAAATTCCCAATAAAAATATCTCTGGTTTCAAATCTATATGCTTTTTTGTCATTTTTTCCAACCACGTGTGGATTTTAGTCCAGTATTTTCTAGCGTCCTCAAAAGTCCACCACATATGGTAATATGAGCCAGGTGTCTGATGACATTTCCAACATTTTTCTGATTTGTTCTTGAACATTCTTGCTATTCTTGTCGGGGGGAAATGCCACCTGTAAAACATCTTGTACAAATTTTCATTATATGCTGTTGACATTGTCATTTTATAATTTTGAAACCACAATTTTTGCCATTTCTCTAGATCAATCCCATATCCAAAGTTCCACCGGTTAATTATTCTCACTGTCAGGAAATTTCTCCTTAGTCCTAAGTTGCTTCTCTCCTTGATTAGTTTCCATCCATTTATTTCATTTTTATTCATTACATTTATATGCCAGCCACATTTCATCCCATAGTGTTGGGTGATCTCAACCAACAGTTTTATGTAGATCTTAAAATGGAGTGGAGAATGTAGCAAGCCCTGTGGTGCCCCACAAAGGAGTAGCCATGGATAGGGTCCCTCAACCCCTATTAACACCGATTGGAACCAGCTGTGGAGAAAGAAACAAACACGTGCAACACTATGCTGCTCAGTCCCAAATCCCAGAACTGGCCTAAAAGGATGCCATGGTCAATAACACTGAAAGCCATTGAGTGGCTTTCTCCCTTGAATTTAGGAAAAAGAAGTCATCATCCACATGAGGCCAGAATGAGGACTTAGAAAGCTTCTCCTTATTTCCAGGTTGAATCTCTCCTTGTTCAGTTTCCATCCATTATTCCTTGTCTGGCCTACAGGTGCTTTAGAAAATAGCTTGACCCCTTCCTCCCTGTGGCAGCCCCTCAAATATTGGAAGACTGTTATTCTGTCTCCCCTGGTCCTTCTCTCAATCGACTTTCTCTCTTACTGTCAAGCACCAGGAAACCAGGAGATTCAGGCAGTTCAAATGAGTATAAAGATTTATTGCAAGCTTAGATTGACGAAAATCTAGCTTCTAATGGTCAAGGGAAACGAGTGGGAATTAAGTAAGCATTCAAGGTGGGCTTGTGAGTGCATGATAGGACTCACAACTTATGACATGTTTGACTCCACTCTCAGGCTCAGCCTGGTCATCTCTTATATGTACTCACTAACAATACACAGGTGAGCGGAAACTCTGAAACACTGAGTCAGATGTTATCTGTCATTGCCTGCCAAGGTAGGCATCATAATGGCAAGAAAAACTCCTCATGTGGACATGCTGCCACCACTGACATCCAGTCAGAAATTGGTGTCAGATTCTCCAGATCCTCTGTGCTGCTTTGTCTTCAATAACTGATTGGTGGTGCCCATAGCCCAACACCAAGTTCTGGTAATAGTTTTATAGAATTAACGATCAAAGGAAGAACAAGGGACATCAATTAAAATATGAACATGAAATGAAAAGAAACAAAGCATTATTCATAAGGAGACACTGAAAAAAGCATTCACCATCATTAGCAACAGATATTCATCTCATGTAAAAACTAGATCATGAAAGATTCCCAGTGCCAGTTTATCCATACTGCTTTCAGAAAACATACCTTATTTTTTGGAGTATAAGACACTCCAGAGTATAAGATGCACCTAGCTTTTAGGGAGGAAAAGATGAAAAAATCTGCCTCTGCCTCCCAGCATCCATTCAGTATTTCATCTGGACCGTTTGCCGCCACCACCCATTCACCATGGCCTGTTCACTGCAGCCTGTTCACCGCGGTACGTTTGATGCTGCGGTGACCATTCTAGAACAGCTGATCGGTGTCACACCAACCCCCCTCCCCCACTGCAATATTCACTGTATAAGACGCATACACATTTCCATCCACTTTTTTGGGGTGGGGGGAGTGCGCCTTATACTCCGAAAAATATGGTATGTATTAGCTACATGATTTTAATGTAATTATTTCACAGAATATTAAACCTGAAGATTACTTTGTCAGTTTCATTACAAGTAATCCTCACTTAATGATAGTAATGGGACCTTTATTTCAGAAAGCTATTGCATCACTTAGTAACACCAGTCCTAACAGTCATACATTGCTCTTGTTAAAATAGGATTATGGATCTGTCAGTGGAGATTCTCAGTCATCCAATTCGTGGCTATCCCAAAAGGTGCTTTTTCAAGAGACAAATGGACTGTTTGGTTTTTCTTTGAAGAAGTTTCATTTCTCATCAAAAAAGTTTCTACAGCTCTGGATGAGAAGCCAAAGGTCTTCAAAAAAAACCACAGAAAGTCCAATTGCTGCTTGAAAAAGCACCTTTAGGATTATGGATAATTAAGAAAAGACATTACATGACAGGGGATTGAAGTTTCCTTCCAACTTCCCACAAACAAAATCAATGTGGAAGTTTCTTGGGCAAAAAAGTAATGGGGAATAACCTATTGAATCAGCTTCCCTGCCAGTTTATTGGTTTTGGTTATGAGAAGCTAGCAGGGAAGCTTACAAATGATGATCATGTCACCACAGGATGCTGAAACCATCTTGAAAGCTAGTTGACAGATGCCCAGATCACAATCATGTGACTTTGGGGGTATTTAGATGACTGTAACTGTTAGGACAGCTTCTTCAACACTGATCTAAATTCAAACAATCACTGTATGAGTGATCCAAAACTACCTGTAGTTAGCTGTTATAATTCAGAACTCACATTCATGGACAAAGATTGTTTAAAATACCCAAAAAAGGAGATTACTTACAAGGCATAATGTTTATACCTGTAAGTTATACAAAAATAGTTTCTAAAAATCAGGAGCCCGCCAAGCTTTTCATCATTAGATGCTCCTTAGTGTTCATATCAGGTCTCAGAATAATGATGTAACATTTTGGGACAAAAATACAACCCAGTAAACCCAGGCTGGAGGCCAGGATAGAGAAGATTTGCACGGCTACCATGTATTTCCCTTTGGTGCTCAGGTAGGTGGGGACAAAGGAGATCCAAACACTGCAGAAAACCAGCATGCTGAAGGTGATCCACTTGGCTTCATTGAATATTCCCGGAAGCTTGCGGGCCAGAAAAGCCACTAAGAAGCAGATGGTAGCCAGAAACCCTATGTAGCCAAGGGCAGTGTAGAACATGGTAACTGAGCCTTCATTACATTGCAGGATGATCTGTCCTGGTTGAGAATGCAGGTCAGAATGTGGAAATGGGGGCGAGATTCCTAGCCATAAAAGGCAGATGCCCACCTGAACCCCTGAGCAGGACAAGACAATGGAGTTGGCCAGACTTTTCCCCAACCATTTTCTCATCCTGCTGCCTGGTTTTGTGGCCAAAAATGCCACCACCACCATGATTGTCTTGGCCAGCAAGGAAGAGAGGGCAACTGAGAAAACAACACTGAAGGTGATTTGTTGAAGAAGGCAGGTCATTTTCTGGGGCTGACCAATGAATAGAAGGGAGGTCAAAAAGGAAAGCAGGAGAGAGACCAGAAGAATGTAGGTGAGATCCCGGTTGTTGGCTTTGACTATGGGAGTTTCTCGGTATTTAATGAAGATTCCCAGAACAAAGGCAGTAATTATGGATAAGGCAATGGCAAAGAGAATCAGGATGAGACCCAAATTTTCTTTATAGGACAGGAAAGTTATAACCTTGGGAATACATTGATCTCGCTTCTTATTGGAGTGCTGATCATCTGGGCACTTTTCACAATGGGCTGCATCTGAAAAACATTATCAAGCATCAGAGGTGGGCTGTGTTCTGACCCAGGCTTTGTAAATCATAATTAGTCATGGACTTGTGTTAAAAGCAAAACCCATTTTATTGCAATGCTGGGAATTGCTTTCATTCCCAGCCAGAGCTAATCTTAAACAATCCCCCAAGATAAGCACACACCTTTTAGTTCTGTGGAGTGCTGCCAAAAACAGAAGTATCCAATTAACTATAAAAGAAACCAACCGAAGTACAAAAAAAAAAAACCACAATCAAAGTACATAGAGCTTCAAAGATGACTCAGAACCGATCAACCTACTTTGCTTCCTGCAAAGGTCTCGTCATTTAGGTCTGACTTTTATCCATTATGGGTGGGGCAATTACCTCCCAGCCTTACTCCCGAGTCACCCCTTTTGTTTCAGCTGCTCTTGCCTTCTAGCAGCTCTGTGCACACGCGCACTGGGAACAGGCTCCCCTGGTTCCTCTGCCTCGCTGCTGCCAGACTCCGAAGGCTCCAAAGGCAGCACCCCGCTCCCAGATGATCCTGGCCCCATCCCTGCATCAGACGCAGGACCCTTGTCTGAGTCCTCTCCAGACTCCCGGAATGGTTGCCTTTCTTCCTCACTGTCCGATTCCGCTGCCATCTGTACTGGTTGCCGTCGAAACACAACAGGCTGCTGCCGGTTTGCACTGGTTCTGGTGAACCAGTAATTAAGATTAGGTGCAGTTTGGTGAACCAGCAAATCCCATCACTGGCTGGGCCCATTCCTCACCAGTTTTTTTGCTTGTTCCAGGCCATTTCCAGGTCATTTTCAGGCTGTTTTGGGGGCCATTTTCAAGCTGTTTTCAGGCAAAACGGCCTGAAAATGGCCTGAAAAACAGCCTCAAAAATGGCCTGAAAAACAGCCTGAAAAACGCCCTGAAAAACAGTCTGAAAAGCAGCCTGAAAACAACCCAAAGGAAAAAAAAAACACCTTTGCCAAATGTTGACAGAAAAGTAAGAGTCAATTTTGATTACATCCTGAATTTGTCTCTTTTTGTCAAATACCACCTACCTTCTTGTACTGAGATTGTTCCTTCCATACACAGAGAACAATCATAGCAACAAACTGGTGCTCCCACAATCATAACCTTGGCATGTCCAGGGTAACAACTTTCTGTACATCTTGAAGAAGGCGCTATCTAAACATAAAAATAAAGATCACTTGGAGCAATATAGAACTGAGGAGAGATTTCCCGACAGAAAAATTAGTCAGTGGAACAAGTTGCTTCCAGAAGTTGTGAATGCTGCAACACTGGTAGTTCTTAAAAAGATGTTGGATAACCATTTGTCTGAAATATTATAGAGTTTCCTGCCTAAGCAGGGGTTGAACTAGAAGACCTCCAAGGTCCCTTCCAACTCCCCTATTCTGTTCTGTTCTATTCTATTCTGTTCTGTTCCATTCCATTCCATTCTAACATATGAATTATATAGTTTTATTTCAATGAACTGGTTTCTGGAAACCAAGAAGCACATGGAAAAAACTCAGTCATGGAATAGTGGCATAGCAATTATTGATGGATACCTCTGTCTTCTTTCCTTTCTATCTGTTGAAGGTACCATCTAACATGGACCTTTAGGGAACAAGACTCTCCACAGGAATAGTAAATGAAAGTTGATTCTCTTTCTCTGTAAATCTTTATAGTCAATCCAGAAAGATTGTGTCAACTGTCTCACTGCATTAACAGCAAAAGAAACTCCTGGGACATTTCCTCCCCCAGGAGTATAACTTTACTGAAAAGCCATAAGGGTACAGAAGTAGGAAAGTCAGTTCTGATGTTTTTGTGCACAAACAAGATAAGATAACTTTTTCTCCCACTGCCCCTGGGCCTCCCATTGTCCATTGTCCACTAATCAATTGCACTTGCTTTATTTTGGAAACAACCTGTCTACTTCGGATGTTTTCAGTCAATGACCTTGGTGTTTGGGTCTGTCTCACACTTCCAGGCGGCACTCTTGCATTCCAAAGTTCCCTCCCAAACCTCCTTTATATTCCAATGGCTTCCTTCCCTCCTCCCGTTACTTTGTCTGGTTGCCAGCGGGGCTGCATTGTGAATCAACCATGACACATTGTTTTCTATATTCTGAAGAAAAATGCTTCCATTGCAAAAGGTGCCTGTCCTTACTGCATGTGTGAAGGGCTATAGCTACTTTCTTCTTTTTTCGTGTGGGAGGAGAACATTTCCAAAATCTGGCTTTATTTATGGTGGCAAGAGTCCCTATGTTTCTCTCCTGTAACTGAACATTGTATCATCATATATAAATGTGTTTTTTTTCATCCAACTTCATTCCCTCCAACACATTTTCAACTTGATATCTTTCCCTTGTGAAATTCAGTGGCTTGTTCTCTTGAAGCTTTTATTGTCTTACTAAATATAATGTTGTTTCAAAGTTCATTCATTATAAAATCATATTGCGATTTAATAATATAGACTGTAAAGGCCCCAACACAATTGATGATGTAGCAGTTTGTGGGAAATTACTGAAAACCTCTAAAGACACATAACATCTTATGAATTATAGGGGTTTAGATTTCCTCATTTGGAGGGTGTGTGGACTATAATCAATAAGAATTATTTTGGAGAGCAGAAAATGTGGGGAGATAAAAAGGAGATCTCAAACCAAGCAGCTTCACCTGCCTGACCAAATGATACTGGCCACAGGATGGCACTCTGATTGATGGAGACCTTGATTTCAGAGGAGGCTTCTCTTTCTACACTCCCAACTTTCACCCAAGGAACAGAAATGTTGGAAGATGTTTTCCAGTTTACAATGTCAAAGTCAGCGGTAGGAATTCTGTTTTCATCCAAATAAATCCCATCCCTGGAAGTGTTGTGAAGCTGAAAGTTTCTCAGAAACCAATGAAGCTGCAAAGACATAGAAAAATCCCATTATTGACACATCAGCTGAAACTGGGAAATTGTCAAACACTGACAACGTAATCATAACCAAAGAAATCCCCTCTAGATATGGAAATCCTTCACAGCTAACATGCCAACAATTAACAACAGAAAAAGAATAAAAGGATTACCCTACATCATGGGTGAGAAATCTATATTTCGTCCTCGGATCTCCAGATATTTCTTGGAGCAAACACATCAGTTGGCACATCCACAAAAATCACAAACAAGGGACTTACTTCCCTATCAGTACTGCTGCCTCTATATATGTATCAAGGGATAGCCACTTTCAAACCACTGGATGCCTGTTTTGCTACCTGGCTTTTTGAAATTAACTTCAGCTTAGGTGAAAATTCTTCTAACAATATGTAATAAACTGTTCTTAACAAACTATAAGTAAATTGAATGAGGAACTTATTTTCCAAAGCTCCAGAGGGCAAGACAAGAAACAATGGATGGAAACTAATCAAGGAGAGAAGCAACCAAAAACTAAGGAGAAATTTCCTAGCAGTGAGGACAATGAATCAGTGGAATGGTTTGCCTTGAGAAATTGTGGCTGCTTCATCACTGGAGGCTTTTAAGAAGAGACTGGACAGCCACTTGTCTGAAATGGTATAGGGTCTCATGCTTGAGCAGAGGGTTGGACTAGAAGACCTCCAAGGTCCCTTCCAGCTCTATTCTGACTGATTGAATGAATCTTGAAAGAGGTCTAGATTTGCATTTTTGCTACTCACAAGAACCTGATTGGAGGACTGCTAGAGTATCCTGAAGCTCATTTAATTTGCAAATAAGAAACATTGCCTTGTCACTATTGAGGTGTCTCTTCCATTACAGCATTCTAAATGAGCACAGGTAGTTTCAATTTGGAAGAGTTCTTCCCATAATGTCTCTGTCACTCTCAAATACTATAAACTGGACAGTTGCTGTTTGGAGTATCTCACCCTTCTCTGCACGCAATTTTATACAGTGAAAGGGGAGCCTCAGTGGAACCTCAAAGGAGAAATCTTACTTGCCATGGCTGTATAAACTGGAGTGACTGATGGTGTCCAACCCGCATTCTCCTCTTATTCAGTTGGGAGGAAGAGGCAGCATTGAGGACCAAAGCCACAGCTTGGATTGCTTTGGAAATACTGGAGCCATCCTCAGCTAACCTTCCTGCAAGCACATCATGGGGCGGTAAAAGCCTCTTCTCTTTCTCTGTGCATCTTTCCCAAACTTTCTTAGACAACCCAGACCTTGAAAAGAAACACTGGAATGCTTCCTTTACAAACTGTCTCTCACTAGAGGAATATGAATTAAAGTTATAATATTGTGTCTTTGTCTGGCCAAGGAAGGAAAACAAAACATGTTTACGCTGGAGATCAATATTTTTGGAAAACAGTTTTATGCTTAAACATGACAAGGTTGTTGCAACCCACACTTTTTCTGCAATGAATGTGTTCCCCCTTTCACTAAAAAATATTACTGATAGTAGCATTGCTGTGGCCTGAAAATCCAGTTGAAAAACTATAATTTTTACTTCAGTGTTGATAAGAAGGTCTATTATTTTCCTTTTTTCTTGCTCAAACATGTCTCCGGTACGTATATCCACATTTGTTGCTGGGAGGGCCTCTGAGAGGACAACGCAAATCCCATTTTTTACTGCTAGAGTTTCCAGATTTTTTTTAAAGTTTTCTCCTCTTTCGTTGTCCTGAGAAAGGAGGCTGAGCCACGTCCATCGGAAATGCAGGAGCAGCTTGACAATGGCTGCGTTAGGAGGTTCTTGTTTTGGGGTCATCCGGTAGAAAAAAGGAAAATGATGATTTGGCTCAGGTATGTGGCTGAAAATACCAAAGTTGATCTAAGATGAAAGAGAAGATATTGGGAGTTAGTGTTACTTTTAATCCTCAAAGACTGATACTTAAATGTAAGGGCCTTTCTCTAATGCTGAGAGAAAATTATAGAAAAAAAAGTACCAAAAAGTTGAAATTAGCTGGGTCCCTTAATGTTCTCTACTCTGTTCCTTTTTGCTTCCTTTGAGGCCAGGAACTTCTGACTTAATCTATGGGTGATCCTCAAGCTACATACACTTCTGACAAAACCCTATCCAGACAGCTATGTCTGGGTGATGAAATGGATGTGGTGAGGCACTATTGCTATCAACAGTTGAGGCTGGATTCACATGAGCACTACACACTCTGTGGGTCAGCTACATAGTAGATCAGGTTCTGCAAGTGTTTCAGGTCAGATAAGAGCATCTTAATATATTAGAGTAGAGAACTCTCCTGATTTAACAGGGATGCATAAAGGGAGAACCACATTCAGATTCTGAGTGACTGCTAAATCAGACACTCTACTGTGAAACTCCAGCTACTCTATGAAAGTACAATGACTGATCCTTTTGCTCAGGGCTGCAAGTGGTTCAGGTCAGATAAGAGCATCTTAATATATTAAAATAGAGAACTCTCCTGATTTAACAGGGATACATAAAAAGAGAACCACATTCAGATTCTGAGTGACTGTTAAATCAGACACTCTAGTGTGAAACTCCAGATCCTCTATGAAAGTACGAGTGATCCTTTTGCTTAGGGATCTATACATCAACAGGCATTTGAGCAGTTGAAGGCAGACCTTATAAAGTACTTGGCTTTGGGACTTCTACAATATAGAAAAGACTTTTACTTGCTTTTAATTGAAAAAAAGAGTTATGGACATGGTGTTTTAACACAACAACATGGGGACTCCTATAGATGAATAGGCTTATTCTTATTTATGTGCATTGTCAGCAACAAGTTAGTTACTGACCATGTAAAGGACATTCTGTTACAGTATGATGTCATTATATATGTACATAAAGTACAAGGGTTTTCTCAGTCATGACAATTTTTATCCATCTTTGAACTACTCCTTCTATCTTATGACAGGCAGCTTTTACAGAATCCAAGGGTAACAATTCATAAATGTGCTCCTAAAAACCCAGTTAAATATTTCCTTCCTCTCATTACAGAGTATCAGGACTGTTTTTTTCTTTTACACTAGCAGCAACAATGCTAAGATAGGATTTCAAAGAGGAAGTTGAAAGAGAATGTAATTATTCCAAGGATGGATTAAAGAACATTTTGGGAATCCCCAATAACCAGTAGCTCAGAGGTTCAAGCAGAGTTGGACAGATGAAGGAATTCATATAACGAATATATATTTTTTGTCTTTTAATTACACTGTAATCCATTATGTTGGGGTGGAGTTGGAACAACTGAATGGATGCCAGATTTACAGGCCAGATGCCCTTCCTGTCACCAATGCAGAGTTCGCAGCAGATAATTACTCATAGTGCCTAGGATCAAACTCACAGCCTCCTAACTGAATTCATATAAAGGATATACAATCTATTTAGGGGTCAAGCTAATTTCTAAAGCACCTGAAGGCCAGACAAGGAATAATGGATGGAAACTAACAAGGAGAGATTCAACCTGGAAATAAGGAGAAACTTTCTGACAATGTGAACAATCAACCAATGGAACAGCTTGCCCTCGGAAGTTGTGGGAGTGCCATTGCTTGAGACCTTCAAGAAGAGACTGGACTCCCATCTGTCAGAAATGGTATAGGGTCTCCTGCTTGGGCAGGGGGTTGGACTAGAAGACCTACAAGGTCCGTTCCAACTCTATTTATCTGTTATCTGTATCTGTTAATCCACTTCAAGGGAAGAGGACTAAAGCCATGTACCATCCAACACCCTTCAAGGAAGTACCTTTTCTAGATGATACAGATTGATTTTGCTGATATGCCCCCATGTAAATAGAAGAAGCATCTGTTGGTTTCTCTATGGACCTTTAGTAATTATGGGGAGGATTTTGCTACTAGAAGTGCAGGTGCTAAGTGATGTTGATTGACCTGGTACCAAAATGGGATTTTTCAGTACTGATCCATTCAAGCAGAAGGAGTCACTTTAACTTGGGTCATCCAAACAATAACCATGCTCTGGGCATAGAGTGAAAGTATCATTGTGCTTACATCCATATCCATCCTCTTTTGCCAAGAGTATTGCTTGGCCAAACTACTAGAAGTAATTGGTTGGTATTTGTCTGCAGTGGTCAGAGGATTGCTGGTCAGTCCTGAGGGTTAAGCTAGGAGATCTTTACAGACCCCTTTAACTTTTTCATTCTATGATTTTATGACCAAACCCATCTTTTTCATACTGGTCGTCAATTTTTCAATGTATAACTCACCCATTCAGCACTTATACATTGTCAATTCTCTTTTGTCTTTCTTTGTCATGCCCATTTTTAAAGTACCCAATGACCACCATCTCCAACTCATTTTATTATCACTTTTGAAAAACTCATACTTTTATTTCCCAAAACAGCTATTGTGGGTTTTTCAACCAAAATATCCTGCAATAAGCCACATTTTACCATGTCCTTTCTCCAAGCATTTGTGTGCCATAATATTTCTCCATCCTTTCCCCGACATTAGTAGAACCTGAGTTCATTTACATGCTTTTTATTTCTTTGAAGAAAGGCTCTTCAGTGGCAGAAATGGAGAAATCACAAACTAAAGACATTGTTTCCAAGCCATCTTGTGGCAGGGAGACTAAAATCATATATATGCCCTTTTGGGGGAAACAAAATTATTTCAGGTATCTAATATTATTAATATCTAATTACCTTTTGGAGATAACATGAGGTCTGCAGTCTGGGCTAATTTGAAGATAATACAACATGGAATTAAGCTTCATACCTGTGGAATTTTGTAGATGCCCAAGAAAGTAGAAATATGATCAAAGAATTCAGTATCCATCTCTTCAAGAACTGCCAGCAAGTTCTTCTGTTGTCCACACCTGTAGTTTGGGACATTCTCTTGCCCTGTAGACAGCAAGTCCATCATGACCTCATATGTTATCCTTGCATTGAGGAAGTTATCATAGATGTTGTAACCAAGGGTGATATTGGGTAACACCCTTGGGCTCTGGTTGATTTTATGAACAGTCAAGAAGAAGAGCAGCATGAGGTGGAACATCATTGTCTTACTGCAAAATAATAGCTTATTTGTACATTGTCATTAGATAGCTCACATCCATCCATAAAGCATATCATAGATAAAACACAAATAAAAATATATCACTCCTCCAAAGTGCCAGACCAAACACCCACTCGGTTCAATCCCTCATCCTAGCTCAATCCTTAGTGGAAGAACCAGGTCTTTGCAACCCTCTGGAATGCTGAAAATGGAGTGTTATTAAGTGTACATATGTTGCTCATAATATATGATTTCTTCCTACTAGATCACTCAGTAGGTGTCTAAGAGCCAGATTCGAGTACTGGATTCACTGTGCAAGTGGCATTATCTGCCTGAAGGTAGTTTGCTCCTGTAAAATCCATTTACAGAATATTAATGGCTCTGGAGTTACTGCCCTATATTCAAAAATCTTCAATGTAATCCACTGTAGGTAAATCATCAACTCATCATATAAGTTCTTATTTTTACAATGTATTCCTTTTATTTGAAGCAAAGGTAAAATGGAAGCCACAACACCTTACAAAAATAATTAAAGGATGGAAATAAATGTTGGGAAGGAAGGAAGGAAGGAAGGAAGGAAGGAAGGAAGGAAGGAAGGAAGGAAGGAAGGAAGGAAGGATAGAGTGCAACAGAAGGAAGGAGATGACACAATGGTGAGAAAGCTTGAGAGATTGCCTTCTGCTCAAAGGTTTTGAGTAGCTTGATTATAACATTGCCCACTACCATTTATATATAAAGAGTTAAAAAAAATACATATTTGCTACTTTCCCACCATACTAAAGTAATCGTTTGAGAAGAGGCAGAACCCACTCAGGAAAGTCATCTTGGAAGAGTCTTGCCAAAGCTGCCTAATGTTGAGGCAGAAGAACTTAAAAGGAACTTTGTATGCTCAGCTTCTCAAGAATCATCATGTAACTCAGGAGCACTTTTCTTAAAGCAAATTGAGAGAAGGAATAATGCCTTCTCAAGTGAGGAATTGGAAAAGGGGAAAATATTAACTCCCTTTTTACAACTCAGTAATCCCTTAATTCAAGGTAGAGTCAGGGTGATTGAATGTTGCTGAAGGGTCAGATGCCCTTCTTAATGTCATGAGGAGTTCACAGCAGGTATTTTTTTCTCTGTGCCCTGGTAGAGAAACATCTGTCACTACCTAGGATTGAACTAACAACTTTCCAACAAGGAGGTGAGTGTCTTCAACACTAGGCCACCTGCCTTTCTCATGGTGAGGAATTAAGAAAAGGAAAAAATATCAAAGTGGGTAAAACCTATCACTGGAACCCTGTACTTGTCCACAAATACCTTTTCAATCTGTGGGTTGGAGCCTCAGAGAAAAAATATGGATAATGTCGAGAAAATATTTTAGATGTTATTCCAGTAATCAGGTAGTCTCCTGGTTTGTAGTAATTAAACCCCTTCAATTCTTCTGTTATCACCTTTAGTGGACATTTCATGTGCATCGTGACACAGGGAAATTGGGACAGAATCAGAAAGAGCCAAATTTGTAGCAGCAGCATTTTGCATATATTGATTGAGATCCTTAAATCCTTCCTATATTTCTCTTTCTGAAATACAGTTGATTTCAGTGCTCACAAAATAGCTCATTGACAGTGAAGATGTTGGAGTTTGCTCTACATCTGGAAGAGAAACTTGCAATTTCAGTCTGGCACAGTCCCTGCCTAATTGCTTTAAAATTAAAGATGGTGGAAATTTCATAAATCTTTTTTTTAAAAAAATAGAACAAATAACCATGATTTTAATAATTGGATGGGGAATTGGGAATGACTGTTGCAAAAAGGGTGTGCTGTTGGAGAAAATAATTTACATGACTCAGAAGCATCGTGCTAATTTTAGAGTCAGTAGGTGAACAAATCAGAAAAGTTTGACTGCCTTTTGATCTATGACAATATTTGTGCAATGTTAAAGATTGTCTGTCCTATGGTAAAACAATAGAATACTTTTTAACTAGCTAGTGGGGATATACTGCTAACATCAACTGTTGTTTTTTTCAGTGAAAACTTTTCTGAATATTTTCTTCTCTGGGCTGGTATTGAGAATAAGTAGATATGGATTCATTTATTATGTGAGTATCAACTTCTAATGCCATCAGGACAATCACTCTGCAACTGGATGTTCATGTATCTCAAAGACATACACTTTGACATTGTAATTAAGCCCATCCATATTGCTGCTGATCATCTATTTATCTTTCCTTTTACCTTTGCTCAGGTCTGGTTAACACATCTTTTTTAGCCTTATCTGAAGTGAGAGAAACTTTCCAGAGTAACTCAAGCACTCTTCTCCTTTGAATGGACTGTTTCAATGTATTGTTCATGTGAGTTTCTTTGAAGCCCATTCAGCAGCATCAATTAAAACTTTAGTTTCTGAAATCAATTTAAAGATGGCATTGTCAAGGAGCTTTGCTCAATATAATTTTTAGATGAGATGAAAATCAGTTGCCAATGATGATAAAAATAGAATAGAATAGAATTATTTATTGGCTAAGTGTGATTGGACACACAAGGACTTGGTCTTGGTCTTGGTGCAAATGCTTTCAGTGTACATAAAAGAAAAGATACATTCATCAAGAGTCAAGAATCATAAGGTATTTCTTGTCTCAGGTAATCTTATATTCCCAAAATTTCTGAGATAAGCAGGTCAACACTACAAAGACTTCCATACAAAGTTACTTTATTGGATTATATCAGGCATCCTCAAGGTATAACTCACAGTTATACTGAGATTCGTCTAATTTTTGCATTGTCATCTTCATAGTGTGAAAAGATGGTTATCTTCATCCCATAGCATTATAGCAAGGGAAGACTCCAGCACGATGCTGGGGTCCAGGTAAGAATGACCAAAAACTCCCTCAACCCAACCAGAGGTCAATTCAGAGACCAATCAGGATTACAGATGTGAGCACGTGACATGAACTACACCTCCCAAGAGGCATTAACTACATTTCCCATGAAGCATTCCCTTAAGGGGACAGCTCTCATTCCCAAACTAACTATATACTCTTTAACCAGCACACTATATACTGTCTAACCAGCACAAGGTACAACACTTAATGATAGTCATAGGGTACAATAAGCAATCAAATCATACTAGGAAACAGTCAATATACATCATAAGGATACAAGCGACAAAGTTACAGTCATACAGTCACAGGGGGAAGGGGAGGGGTGATAAGGAGTGATGAGAAGATTAATAGTAAAGGAGTGACTGTGTGTTGTTTTGTTATTTTTCATTTCATATTGTTGGTTGGGCTTTTCTAATTAGACAATTATAACCTTTGATTTAGTTATTTGCTCATGCAAAGATTTTTTTCATTCCCTTCTGTTCTTTTCTGCAGACAATCTAGACCATGGCTGTCAAACTCCCGGCCCATGGGCCAGATGCGTCATGCGCTGGCCATGGCCATAGTGAAGTGGAAAAAAGTCCCAATACAACATGTGATGCTGCCGCGACATGAGTTTGACACCTCTGATCTAGACTCTTCTGATTGTTAATGTGAAAATAAGGAGTGCTGATATGAAGGCAGTAATCCAAATATACATTGTTTTTAACTAAGCAGAACATTTGGAACCATTACCTTTTACATTAGGAGAGAAAGGAGACCATCTCATTTTCATCAGGAAACTGTGATACTCTTTTGTATCAATAAAACATGTTTTGGTCTGCTAAAAGTCTACTCAATTTATTCAGCCAAAATTTCAATTTCTTTCTCAAAGATATATATTTCAGAATCATTCATAAGTAATTTCATTACAATGTTTAGACTATGAGAAGATTATTCTGGGGCCTATCCAAACATTATTCCTGGCCCAATTAACAAAATGAAATTCAGCATAGATAAAAGTAAGGTTTTCCACTTAGGCAAGAAAAACCAACTGTATAGGTACAGGCTAGATGAAACGTGGCTGAATGCCAGTAAATTGAAACCATAGTAGCATCCCTGGACGCCGTAAAAGAAAGAATATCCAACCTTGAAAAAAAAGAAACAACGCAAAAACCTGAACTTTCAATAGCTACAAACCACATCTCTACCCAACAACCACAACCCAATCCACAAAAAAACACAACCCAGACAAATATTGATATCCCAATCCTCATCAGAGAGGCTGTTGAGCGTGAACGGAAACATCCAAACGCCATCTTATTTGGTCTAGAGGTCACCAATAACAATGATGACATCACAACTGTCCGAAACATCATCAGGGATTATCAAGCATCAACCATCTCCGCTGATGAAATACTTGACATTTCACGCATTGGCCGAGAGCTCAATAACAGTGACGGCTCTGTGGCCCCACGCCTGTGCAGAGTCATTTGCAAAAATGAATCAAGCAAACGTAAATTCATTTATACTATAAAGTCACTCGTCAAAACCAACACCAACCATAAGAACCTCCGTTGTCGCCCTGACCTAACCATACAGCAACGTGCCCGCTCCAGTGTACTCCGCATTGAACTCAAAAACCGTCTAGACAATGGAGAGAAGGACCTGTACATTGACTACCATGCTGACTGTATCAAAAGTAAGCCACGCAACCCAATACTCAGCTTTTACCCTCAACCACAACCCTACCTCAACCGATCCACCATCACCCAAGACTAGGCACGCATGCCCCCAACTACCTCAATTCCAACTACTGCCGGCCTTAAATGCAAACTACTCAATGCAAGAAGCCTCATGAATAAAATACCTGAATTTCTCATCCTACTAAATATGGCTAACTTCGACATTATATTTGTCTGTGAAACATGGCTCAATGCATCTCTCCCCGACTCCATTACCACAGTAAGAGACTATCATGTTTACCGATCAGATCGTGAAAATTGTCGAGGAGGTGGTGTTGCTATCTTCTATAAAAATCCTTACATCTAAAAATATCCAAGTTACCCAGGAGCTTGCTCTTCCTGAGACCATCATCTGTGAACTATCCTTAAATTTCACAATTCGATTCTTACTATGTTACAGAGCACCTGATTATGACATCGAACATGTAAACAAGCTAAATACATTACTAACATGGGCTGCATCCTGCCCATACCCTTTTATCTTTCTTGGTGATTTCAATCTACCTCATATTGACTGGACCCTAAATGATTGTACAACTGAAATCATACACACAACCTTCTACAATGCTATTACAAATCTGGGACTGGAACAACTAGTAACCAACAACACTAGACTAAACAACTGCCTCGATCTCATCTTCTGCAATAGTTTGAATTTAATTTACGGAATACAAACTAAAGAACCCTTTCCAGCAGTGACCACAATATGATTGACTTTTGTCTCAACATACGTCCACACAAAAATCACCACAATGATGTAATCGCCAATTGTAACTTCAAAAAAGGCAACTATGATCTTATAGACAACGATCCCTCATCCCTTGATTGGCAATCTCTATTCACTGGATGCAATACTGTTGAAGACCATTACAACATATTTTTACTTGAAGTCAAAAGAGTCATCAAACTATATGTACCAACAACAACTCCCAAAACAAAACAAAAAAGCAGATTACCCATATCAATAAGGAAACTTCAATCCAAAAAGAGATCACTCTGGCGGAAAAACAAATCTGGTCACGTTGCCAATTTCAAAAGCCGATACAAAAATTTATGCCACCAGATAAAGACCGAATGCACCAATTATCACATTAAACAAGAGGAAAACCTTCTAAGCACCAATTCCACCCGTGCTTTTTACAATTTTGTAAACAACAAACTAAAAGACTCAAGGTCCATCCCTCCCTTGATAGGACCTGATGGTAAAGACTGCAACGACGACACCATTAAAGCCAACATCTTTAACACATTCTTTGGCTCAATATTTGTAAACAGCAATGGATCATGCCCAGTATTTCCTAGCCGTACCACAGATAACAACAATGATCTAATACATATCGATTTTACTGAAGACAATGTTGAAAAAGCACTACGCAATCTAAAACCATCTCTATCTACTGGACTGGATGGAATATGTGCCTACTTCTTAAAAAAGCTATCCACTGCCATAGCCAAACCTCTAAGCATAATCTTTGAAAAATCTTTCAGGACCAGCTCCTTGCCTAACCTATGGTCACAAGCCACAGTCATCCCCATCTTCAAAAAGGGTGACCCAAGCCTAGTTGAAAATTACAGGCCAATCTCCTTATGCTGCGTCACCTGTAAAGTCATGGAATCAATTATTAACCAATCCATCATCCTCCACTTAGAGACAAATAACCTACTCTCCAATAAACAATTTGGTTTCAGAAAAAAACTATCCTGTAATCTGCAACTCTTACACTGCAAAAACATATGGACGACACAACTCGACCAGGGCAAAACAATAGACTAATCTACATAGACTTCTGTAAAGCCTTTGATTCAGTGGTACACGACAAACTACTCCTAAAAATAAAATCCTATGGTATCTCTGGACAACTGAATAACTGGATAGAAGCATTCCTGTCAAACAGACAACAAATGGTCAAAATTGGGAGCGTCCTATCAAATTCAGTACCTGTCAATAGTGGTGTCCCCCAAGGCAGTGTTCTAGGACCAACTCTCTTCATACTCTACATAAATGACCTCTGTGATCATATTAAGAGCAATTGCGTTCTCTTCGCTGATGATGTAAAGCTGTTCAATACCACAGACAATACCGCTACCCTACAAAAAGATCTTGACTATGTATCCGAATGGTCAAACAAATGGCAACTTCAAATCTCAACAAATAAATGCTCTGTCTTACATATTGGCAAAAAAAATCAGAAAATAAAATACAAGCTGAATAGTCAAGATCTTGTTGATGACCCAAGCTCTGTAAAGGACCTTGGAATACTCACCTCTAATGATCTAAGTGCTAGAGCCCACTGCAACTACATAGGCAAAAAGGCATTAAGAGTTGTTAACCTAATCCTACGTAGCTTTTTCTCTGGTAATATCACACTACTAACCAGAGCATACAAAACATTTGCTAGACCAATACTCAAATACAGTTCATCAGTCTGGAACCCACATTACGTATCTGATATTAGCACAATTGAGAAAGTCCAGAAATATTTCACAAGAAGAGTTCTCCACTCCTCTACTCGTTGTAGAATACCTTATGCCACCAGACTTGAAATTCTAGAACTAGAAAACCTTGAATTATGCCGTCTTCGGTCTGATTTAAGCATGGTATATAAAATCATACATTGCAATGTCCTACCTGTCAATGAATACTTCAGCTTCAACCATAACAACACAAGAGCACACAATAGATACAAACTCAAAGTTAACCGCACCAAACTTGATTGCAGGAAATACGACTTCAGCAATAGAGTGGTCAATGTCTGGAATACTCTACCCGACTCTGTGGTTTCTTCCCCAAACCCCAAAAACTTTAACCTTAGACTGTCTACTATTGACCTCACCCCTTTCCTAAGAGGTCTGTAGGGGGCGTGCATAAGCGCACCAACGTGCCTACCGTCCCCTGTCCTATTGTTTCTCTTATTCTTCTTTTATTTTTCTTATATGTACCATTTCATGTATTCACAACTATGTATACACTTATACTTATTATCTTGTAAACAATTGGCAAATCAAATAAATAAATAAAAATAAATAAATAAAATAAAATAAATTATGAGAAAGATCTTGGAGTCCTAGTGGACAATCACTTAAAAATGAGCCAGTAGCATCTAGCAGCAACCAGGGCTGGGCTGCTGGGGGTTCGCCGGGGTTCGGAAGAGCCCTAGCTAAGGGTCTGTGCAGTTTGGAGAACCCCCAAATCCCACTCCTGACTGGCCCCGCCCACTCTGCCCCTTGCCTCCCAGGAGTCCCCACGTAGTCTGTTTTGGATGTAGGTAAGTGCAGGGCACACGTGGAGGCTCGGGAAGGATGAAAAATGGGCGTCCTGGAAGTTTGGGAAGGCCGGAAGTGAGACCATTGCTGGCTTCGAGAGAGTCTCCGGAGCCCAAGGAGCCCATTTTCGCCCTCTCGGAGGCTCAAGGAAAGCCTCCAGAGCCCAGGGAGGGCAAAAACTTCCCCCCACCATGGTGCAGGAGGCTGACTAGGCCACAGCCACTATAGCCATGCCCATCCAGCAATCGGGTAGAGAACCCTTTGCTAAAATTTTTGAAGCCCACCCCTGGTAGCAACCAAAAAAAGCCAATGGAACTCTAGTTTACATAAATAGAGGAATGGAATCAAAATCATGTGAAGTTCTTGTACTGCTTTACAGAGCTTTATTAAGACCACACTTGGAATACTACATCCCATTCTGGTCACCACAATATAAAACAGATGTTGAGACTCTGGAAACAGGGCAAAGAAGAGCAAGAAGAATGATTAGGGGGCTGGAGACTAAAACATATGAAGAACAGTTCCAGGAATCGGATATGTCTAGTCTAATGAAAAAAATGGATTAGGGCAGACATGATACGAATATTTGAGGGGATCCTACAAAGGCAAGGGGCAAAGGCAAACTATTTTCCAAAGAACCAAAAGGCAAGATGAGAAACAATGGTTGGAAACCAAGGAGAGAAGCGACCTAGAAGTTAAGGGGAAATTTCCTAATGGTGAGAGCAATCAATCAATGGAACAGCTTGCTTTGAGAAGTTGTGGGTATTCCATCACTGGAGGTTTTCAAAAGGAGACTGGACAATTTATGGTATGGGGTATCCTGTTTGAGGAGGGGTTTGGATGAGAAGACCTCCACAGTCTCTTCCAAGTCTATTATTTTGTGTTCTATGTTCTCAGTGTCCTTAAGTGAGTTATATGGGATTTCACACAGGGATAAATGTGACAAAGATTTTCCCTGGGGCTCTATACTTGCAAATCACAAGAGAGTTCAGTCAGAGAACCTGATAAATTTTGGAGCTGGGGAATATTTATGCCCACTCTCTCAATTGGCCTAGAGACAGGGGTGGGATTCAAATTTTGTAACAACCAGTTCTGTGGGCATGGCTAGGTGGACGTGGCCATATGACTGGATAGGTGTGGCTTCTCCTCCTCCTCCTCCTCCTTCTTTTTTGACAGCACCACCTCTCCCCCATTTTTGGGGGCTTCTGGGCCTCAGGGAAACCTCCTGGGGGGCATTTTTGCTCCCAGAAGGCTTCCTTGGGGCCCAGGAAGGAAAAAAATAGAGCCTGGGGGGGGCACGCAGCACCTCCCTGTGCTCCATTTTGGGGCCTTCTGGCCTCAGGGGAGCCTCCTGGGGAGATGTTTTTGTTCTCAGGAAACTTTTCTGGGGCCCAGGAAGGCAAAAAATGGAGGGGGCGGGGAGTGCTGTGCCCCCCTCCATTTTTTGCCTTCCTGGGCCTCAGGGAAGCCTCCTGGGCAAAGCAGTAAGAGCAGAATTCTAGCACAGCTGATCATAGGAGCAGCTGATCATTGGGAGGGAGAAAAAGAAACTGTGTGGGGAAGAATGCAGTCAGTGATGTTGCACATGCGTGATAAGGACTGACTGGGTGGGGAGGGGAGGGGCCAGCCAGGGGCACAATTTGCTGGTTCTCCAAACTGCACAGAATCATAGAAACCGGTTCTATAGAAGTGGTCTGACCTGGTAGAATCCCATGCCTGCCTAGAGGTATATCATTCATGATTGAATATTGAAAGCTGCTGAGAGATCTAGCAGAAGCAAGACAAATACCCCACCAGAAGTTCAGGGTCCATCAGAGTTAATCTACTAGCACAATCAGTGCTTTTCCTGTCCTATGACTCAACATGAAACCCAAATATAACAGGACCAGATATTCTGCTTTCCCCAAAGTACTCATTGCACAGTACGTTTCTTGAATAACAAGATTAAAAAGTATCCCGACTTCCAGTTAAACTTCCTCAAAGACAGACCAGAGACCTCAATCGTCCGTGGCTTCGGTGCATGCTCTTTTGTCAGAGAGCCCCAATTGTTCTGATCTGGGGCTGAAGCTGCCTTGTAGGGGTGGCAGAGAAAGGGGAGACCACCAGCCAGATTGAGGGGAGTCGCATCTCCCCTCCTTGGCTTGGCAAACACTCTCCTCCAAAGACAACTGTAGCAGTGATCTAAAATGGCCACCCTGAAGAGGAAGAGTCATCTCAGTTAAGATAGTGCAGGAGCGGAGAAGAAGTGGACAGCAAGAGAACTGGGACAATTGGGTGCAATAACTAAATAAAAGGTACCCTGGGACTAATTTTTAAGAATTTTTAAGAAAGGAACTAAAGTGGCAGAGATACAAAGGAAAGGGGAAAAAAGGGGGGAAATGCTTTTGACAGCTGAGTGGGGTTTTGAACCATGAAAGGAAGAAGCTGGAATAAGATAGTTAAATTTGATAAATATATATTTGGCATTAAATAGGCACAATTAAAGTTGGACTTGAGAGTGTCAAATAAAAAATAAAAAAATACTAATTGGAGATTTGATTTTTTTTTAATATTGAGGTTTGAAAAGCCCTGAACAGAAGAAAATGGGAAAAAGATTTGACATAACAGTGTGTGGCCAAAAATTTAATTTCCTTTCTTTAAAGGACCCTGTTTTTCTAAGAACTTGATTTGATACAAGTAAATGAAATATTGATACAATACAACAAGACCCTTGGAAAGTGAAAGTAGAATTTGAAACATTGAAATAAAGAAGCAAGAAGAAACTGTTTTGGGACTAACTGTTTTAGGACCTGGTGCTGGATTATTTGTGAATCTAAAAAGCTTGAAGAGGAATAAAACAGAAGCTGATCTTTGGAAATTATAGATACTTATTGAATTAAACTATCAGACAGAAACATGTAAAATGGCGGTATCTCTTCTGGAATTAAAAATGGAACTTAGAAATATGAAAGAAACATTACAAGAAAGAGGTACATCGTTGGGCTTTGCTTTAAAATTTCTGGAAATGGCAATTTTAGAACATGAAGAACAAAGAGGAATTCCAGAGGAGGAGGATTTGATCAAAGAAGAGGCCATCTTTAATGAACATTTGGAGCAATGAATTTTAAAAAGAAGAGGGAAAAGAGTGGGAAATAAAAATTTGAGATTCAAGGAGATAACTAAAAAGGGGAATACTTATAAAACTAAAAAAGGTAAAAAGAAACAGTAGAAAAGTAAAATGTGGAAGGAAGCTATAAAGAGGGAGGGGGATAAAAACTGGAGTGTGAGAAGAAAGGGGAAAATAAAGGGAAAAAGAAGTAATAAGAGACAGGATCAGGAAACAAAGAAATATGGAAATTGTAAAAAAATGAAAAGAAATTGTTTATTTAAAAAGACACAAAGATAATGGCTGATTAAGAATTAAGAAAAGGGGATTCTGCAAGGGATGAAGGCTAGTATAAATATATTAGAAGTTATAAACTATTTAAAAATAGGGAAATATAGATCAGTAAGATGAAGGATGGAAACTGATATTTTCTGCTATTGGAATGTATGTTCTTTTTTTCTTAAATTATACATAAAGATGAACGGAATAAATGTGAAAAAAGGGAAATTATGATAAATTTATGGAATATGCTTAATAAATATATTGAAAATAATTGAAATGAACTATGAGGATGATTGAAATGAGATTAATATCAGTGACCAGAATTAATTGAATAGATTAATTTTCCTTTTCGAAATTATAAATAAGCTTTATGAAATTAAGAGGGGAAAATACCAAGCGAAATCTGCCCTAAAAGGTATATACACTATGTAGTTCTTAAGAGATTATTATTATTAATTTTCTAGGTAATAAAAGTTAAATGCTTATTGGGATTCAAAGGGGAAGTAATTAATGAATATGTAAACTATAGGGGTGGCACACTCAGGGGTGGGATTCTACCGGTTTGCACTGGTTATATAGAACCAGATATTAACGTTCCCGTTAGTTCAGAGAACTGGTAACGCTGCCCCCTGGCTGGCCCCACCCCTCTCCACCTGTTCCTCCACTCTTGGAACTGGTTATTGAGCATGTGCGACATCATGCGCATACACGACATGCCAGCAGCCTGCTTTTGCCCACCAGGCCAGCCATTGTTGCCTGCCTTTTGCTGCAGCAGAGCAAAAAACTTACAAGTCCCCCTCCCTTTGGGAATTGTTTGAATCCTGTTTCTCTCTACTGCCCAGGAGCCGCTTCCGAAGGGAGGGGGACTTGCAAGGTGTTTGCTCTGCCGGGAGTGGCTCTCCCAGCAAGAGCAAGTGAGAGAAGCAACCCGGAGCCCACATGAGCCTCTCCTGATCTGCCTGCTCACAGGTAAGCCTGTGAGTTGTGCTAGCCCTTCCTCCACTGTCCCCGGGGCTCCCCTGGCCTTGCCCAGCCTACCTAGCTGCCCACCAATGTCCCTGGGCTTGGCTGGCTGGCTTCCCCGCCAGTGCGGCCCCATCCCACTGTTGCTGCTGGCTGGGGCCTAACTAGATGCCCAGCCCCAACATCCCTGGGCTTGGCTGGCTGGCTAAGCCACCATGCGGCACTCTTCCAGCACTCCCTACCATGTCGCAGACCGATTGTGCAGCGGATCTTGCTGCCTCCCATAAGCAGCATTGTCACCACAGTGTCCCCACCACCTCTGCCTGCTTCCCCCGGGGGCAAAATGGGAGGCAGCCAGCTCCGCTGCCTCTGCCACCCATGGAGATGCTTTTGGGGGGCTGGAGGGGTGCTCACACTTTAAAGCAGCATGCTTTAAAGCATGGAGCCATCACTGCATGCTTAAAGCAGCAGGGCCATGAGCACCCTCTGCCCGGCCGCAGCCGTCACAAAAACACACACGTACACATACCTGGTCTGGGATGAACTGTGATCCTGTGAGCTCCTGTCAGCACCAGGTGGTGGGAAAAGGAAGAAAAGGGGGAGGAGGGGGTGGCATGCAACTGCAACGGGGCTTTGAGTACCCCTCACCCCAGCTGTCTCCATTCCACTCAGAGATGCTTTTGGAGGGCTGAGGCGGGGGTAATCACGCTTAAAGCATGCATGCTGCTTTAAATCCTGCCTGCCACTTTAAGCATGAGTACCCCCTGCCTCAACCCTCTGAAAGCATCTCCCAGTGGAGCAGCGATGGCTGGGGTGGGGGGTGCTTAAAGCCCTGTTGCACGCCACCCCCTCCTCCCCCCCTTTGTTCCTTTTCCCGCCACCCACTGCTGACTGGAGTTTTTCACCCCAGACCAAGTGTGTGTGTGTGTGTGTGTGTGTGTGTGTGTGTGTGTGTGAGTGGGGGGAAGAGGAGGCAGAGAGAGAAAGGGAGAGAAAGAGAGGGAAAGAGAAAATCTCCCCAGAACCAAAGAAAGGGCTGAAGGTTGGTGGAGGGAGTGGGATGCAAGGACCATCTCCTCTCCAGAGGGAGTAC
Organism: Notechis scutatus; assembly: GCF_049901735.1. Lineage (NCBI taxonomy): Eukaryota > Metazoa > Chordata > Lepidosauria > Squamata > Elapidae > Notechis > Notechis scutatus. Next base: position 205,339 of record NC_142010.1, on the reverse strand, counting down.
CGAAGGGAGGTGTAGAGCCAGGCGACAGCAATGAGGCAGATATGGCAAAACCGATGGGCATCGGAGTTGTGGGGAGGCTCCAAGCAGAGGCAGAGGAGGCTGGAGGGAGTGAGCAAGGGGCAGTCAGGGAGTCTGCGGGGAGTTCGGGTCCCTGTCAGACCTTCAGGCTTTGGCCACATCCGCGAGCAGCTGACTGTAAAAGGGCTGCCACGGTTTCTTCGGGCTCAGTCCTAGAAAGACAACTGGTTACTATGCTGGTGTCCTGAGTCTCATTCCCGCAATTTAACACTGGCGACGAAGGTGGGATACTGAGACAAAGGGAACCAGTGAGCACGTGGTGACTGACAAACACCGGCAACTCATCGAGATGAAATGGCCGGAAACAACATTCCACCCGCACTGTTCGATCCAGCAACCGAAGACTGGGAATTGTACATCGACTGATTCCTCATATTCTCAAAGGGAGCGACCTCAATAACATATCCAAACACAGGAAGAGAGCTGTCTTCCTCACACATTGTGGTCCCACAGTATTCAAGATGGCCAAAGTGTTAGCAGCACCCACCAACATGAAAATGATGGCCTGGCTGGACCTGGAAGAATTCTGAGGGCTCACTACATACCAACCATTTCCTTCCTCGTCAAATGACACAAATTTTATCAGCGCAACCAAAAAGAAGGCAAAAGCATCAGCGATTTTGTTGCAACTCTGAGAGACATCACCAGAGCATGCAAATTCCTAAACATGGATGAAGCCATGAGAGACCAAGTGGTCCTGGGACTGAGAGATTTTACACTACAAGGTCAATTATTAACAAAACCCAAAATAACACTCAAGGAAGCAATAGAAGAGGCTACCACAGCAGAAGCAACGCAGAAATCGGCAGCCACCATGTGGAAAATGAATAAAGTGCCACCGGAAACCCCTAAAAACACTGCCACAACCCACCACAAGGACATCGAGTCCACATCGGAAGATGACTAGGAAGAAGAAGGGGTAAATCAACTCTGTTTGGAACAGGGCAGAAGGGACCAGAATGGAAAAAGGAAGGAATTTCGTTGCGCTGGCTGCGAGGGGAAACATCCACATTCTAAATGCTGTTTCCTAGATGCAATCTGCAAGCATTGTGAATGGCAAGGACATATTGCTAGGGCATGCCGAGCAAGAAAAAACTACTGCCCTAGACAAAGATGGAACACACACACCCACAGAGAGAGGGAGAAACAAACAGGGAGCCATTGGAACCAAGACAACCGAAACAGGCAAGGAAAAGAGGCAAGCAACAGAAGAGATGAAACACACCAGGCGGTGATCATTGGACACTCTAACATGACAAACACCAGGAAAGTCTATGTCCAGGTAACCATAGAGGGCCAACCCTGTCAGATGGAAGTGGATTCTAGCTCATATTTGTCAATGGTATCATGGGACACTATAAAAAGACTGATGCCAAACATAAGCCAGGAAGGACTCGAAAGACAAACACTGATGCTGAAAGACTACCAAGGAAACAAAATACCCATAGTGGGCACCAGAAAATTCAAGGTAACATTCAAAAAATATACCAGAGTCCTCCCACTAACCATAGTCGACCAGAATTGGCCAAGCCTACTGGGACTCGAATGGTTTGCACCATTGGGAATTGAAGTCACAGGAATAAACAGCATCACTGAGACAGAGTGGGAAGAGGACCTGATGGAAGAATTCCAAGACGTGATCGACAGAGAACTGGGCAAGGACCGGGGGGTCCCCAATTTCCTTTAATCTAAACCCAACCATAGCCCCTATAAGATTAAAGGTGAGGCAGGTTCCTTTCGCACTCAAACCAAAGATCGATGAGCAATTGGATAAACTCGTCACACAAGGGGATCTAGAGCCAATTGACCACGTAAAGTGGGAAACCCCAATTGTTACACCAATTAAACCAGATGGGTCTGTGCGCATCTGCGGAGACTACAAAGCAACCCTTAATCACACACTCCAACAAAGCGCATACCCTGTCCCAGTGGTACAGCATCTATTACATTCCCTTGGGTGGGGGGAAAAAAATCTTCACGAAACTAGACCTCACACAGGCCTAGCAACAATTACCTGTTGACCCCAAAACAGCAGAAGCCTAGACAATTGTAATGCACAGGGGGGCATTCAAATGCAACAGATTACAGTTTGGCATCAGTGTTGCCCCAGGGGTGTTCCAGAGCTTAATGGAACACCTATTGCAGGGGATAAAAGGGGTGGTGCCATACTTTGACAATGTCCTTGTATCAGCCAAGGACAAAGAACAATTGCAGGACCGCCTAAGGGAAGTCCTAAGTAAATTCAAGGAGGCGGGAATAAAAATAAAAAAGGAGAAGTGCAAATTAGCCGCCAGCAAAGTTGAATTCCTGGGATACCTTATAGACAGCGAAGGAATCCACCCCACAGAAAATAAAGTCAGAGCAATCAAGGAAGCCCCTAGACCTGAGAATAAAACTGACCTGCAAGGTTTCTTAGGACTCATTAACTTTTATAATATATTCCTACCACAGAAAGCAACCATTGCAGAACCACTACACAGGTTGCTTGACAAGAAAGCAACCTGGGCCTGGGGGCGATGGGAAGAAATGGCATTCCAAGAAATAAAAAACTTGATCACATCAGACCGCGTACTAATACAATACAGCGAAACACTCCCAATAACCCTAACCTACGATGCATCACCTTTCGGCATCGGTGCTATCCTCAGCCACATGTTACCAGATGGGAAAGAAGCACCCGTAGCATTCTATTCAAAAAACCCTGTCAAAGCCGGAGCGGAACTACAGCCAACTAGACAAAGAGGCATTGGACGCTGTCAGCAGAATAAAGCATTTCCACAAATATATTTATGGGAGAACTTTCACACTAGTCACAGATCACAAGCCACTCCTGGGCATCATTGCAGGAAACAAAGCTACACCTAACATACTGTCACCCCGAATGATGCGATTGTCAGAGTTCTTGGCTGCCTACAACTACAAATTAACATATTGACCCAGAAATGACATAAATCATGTCGATGTGCTTAACCATTGCCCTCTACCTGATATAGAAGACGACCCAGCACCAACCACATTCACCCTCCAAATAGAGACATTAGAAAACCTACCCATAACAGCAACAGACATCGCTAGGGAAATGAATAGAGACAAAACCCTGGTGCGAATTTTAAATTGGGTAGGAAAAGGATGGCCAGAGACTGAGATTAATGAGACTGCCAAACCGTTCCAGAATAGACAAACAGAAATCTCGATGCTGAAGGGGTGCATACTATGGGGGGATTGGGTGGTCATACCAGACGTTTTAAGGAAAAGCATACTAGAAATGCTACATGAAGGACACCCGGGTATTGTAAAAATGAAATCCCTGGCAAGGAGTTATGTATGGTGGCCAGGAATGGATAAGGAAATAGGGGACTGGGTGGCAACATGTAAACGCTGCCAGAAATCTAGACCAACAACCCCCACAGCACCAAAACATGAATGGGAAACACCAAGGGGACCATGGTCAAGATTACACATTGATTTTGTGGGCCCAACCAAAGGACACACATTTCTAATAGTCATAGACGTTTACTCCAAATGGCTAGAGGTAAGCATCATGCACTCCACCACAACAGAAGCCGTCATTAGACAGCTCAGGAAACTTTTTGCAACACATGGATTGCCAGATTTAATTGTATCCAACAATGGACCACAATTAATGGCAACAACATTCGAGGGATTCCTAGCACAACATGGGATAAGGCATGCACTGACAGTGCTGGTACACCTGTTGATGAATGGATGGGTGGAACGCATGGTACGTTACACAAAGGAAACATTACAAAAGCTGGGGCCCGGGGACACACAAGAAAAAATAGATAAGCTACTAAGCATACAGCACATGACACCCAGTGCCACAACAAATAAAAGTCCAGCAGAGTTACTAATGGGGAGGAAACTAAGATCACACCTAGACAGACTGCACCCCACATATAGCTTAGAAAAACCAGCAGACTCCTCCAGTAATTGCCGCACATTTCAAACAGGGGACCCAGTATATGCAAAAAATCTTACGGGGGGACCATTGTGGATACTGGCAAAGGTGCCCCAGATAACCAGACCCCGTTCATACAGGGTAGACACTACAGACGGGAGAAGCTGGAAGAGACACATAGACCAGCTCAGATCTAGAGTTATGAAGGGTGACCCAAACCAACTCATGGAAGAAGGGGGAGACCCCTCAAACAAACAAAACAAATCCAGGGAAGAGGGGGGAGACCCCTCAAACATAACCATAGGGGGGAGACCCCTTAAACAGACAAAACACAAGGAGAGAGGGAGGGGGAGACCCTCCATGAGCAAGAAAAACAATAGAACAAACCCTGACAACTACAAACACACAACAACCACTACTAACATTAGCCCCGGTCAGAAAATGCAAGCACAAACCTGAGACCAGGGAAGAAGGCAGATCAGGGAGACAGGAACGGGTCCAGAAGGCTAGCGGAAAAGCAGCCCCTGGCGGGAGCGGCCAGCCCAACTCAACTGGCCAGGAAATTCCTGGTGGGAGCGGCATGGCCGACTCAACCGTCCAGGAGGTTCCAAGAAGAAGGACGGGAGGAACAACAGATCAGTCCCAACAGTCCAGAGGCCAAACCGCGAATGAGTTGCGCAGGTCCAGTTGAACCCATAAAAGCCCCACCTACCTACGTGATTACGTATGGTGGGCGAGACTCAGATTGGTTGGAGCGGACCAGGTGGGGAGGGGTGTTATGCAATTGGTTGGTCCGTGGCGGTGGGAAATTTGAAGAGCCGTCACTGGCCACAGCCGCAAGCAGATGACTGTAAAAGGGCTGCCATGGTTTCTTCGGGCTCAGTCCTAGAATGAAGTAAAGACAACTGATTACTCTGCTGGTGTCCTGAGTCTCATTCCCGCGATTTAACAGTATTCATCCAGAATTGAAGGTTGGGCTTCTGGGGAGAAGGAGCATCTTTGGGACTGAAACTCATGTACTGTAGATACAATAAGAAGCACCAGTTGGGTCTAGGAAGGGTCACCAATCTGAAAGGTTAAAGGCTGCATGATTCTGCAGCCCTCAGTAGAGTGGTTTCTTCTTTCTTTCTTTCTTTCTTTCCTTCCTTCCTTCCTTCCTTCCTTCCTTCCTTCCTTCCTTCCTTCCTTCCTTCCTTCCTTCCTTCCTTCCTTCCTTCCTTCCTTCCTTCCTTCCTTCCTTCCTTCCTGCTGTTGCCTTTCTTCTGGGCTGTTCTTATTCTATGATACTGGAGAACTGGGGTTGCTCTGAACATCCTCTTGTTTCTAAGCTGCCTCGTTTGTTTCTGTTGATTGCATGTATTTTTTTTAAGACCCTGCACAAAGATTAAAAAGCACAGTCCCTGCCTGCAGGCTTATTCTCTGAGAGGCAGAGTACAATAGAACAGGGCCAAATGGGAGAATCCCACCCCTGTGTGTGTGTGTATGTGTGTGTTTCAGGTGGGCTTCCTAGCTTTAGAAGGAGAGAGGGAAGGAGGAAGGGATAGAAAGAGAGAGAGAGAAAGAGGGAGAGAGGGAGGGGAGAAAGAAAGAAAGTGAGAGAGAAAGAGAGAAGGAAGATACAAGAAAGAAAAAAAGAGAAAAGGGAAAGAAAGAAAAAGGGAGAGAGGAAGGAAGTGAAAGGAAGAAAGGGGGATGGAAGGAAGGGGCAGAAAGAAAGGGAAAGATAGAAAGATAGATAGATAGATAGATAGATAGATAGATAGATAGATAGATAGATAGAGAGAGAGAGAAAGAGAGAGAGAGAGAAAGAAAGAAAGAAAGAAGAGAAAGAGAGAGAGAGAGAGAGAGAGAAGAAAGTAAATGAGATATATAGATGGATAAATACATGGAAGGAGGGAGGGAGAGAGAAAAAAGGAGAGGAAGGAAGGACATAAACCCTGGCTTCAGAAGACTTTGAAGCAGCACAGCAATCTAGGGCTGGCCTACAAAGGATCTGGCCATTAAGTGAGGACCTGGTCATTAAGCAAGGGCCACTTAAATTTGGTTTACCATTCACATGGCTACCTGCCCTGCCCTCCCCAGGGTTCCCCAGGCCTTGGAAACTGGCAAAAAACACTTGCTAAGCAACTGGCCATTAAATGAGGACTTAGCCATTAAGCGAGGACCACTTAAATTTGGTTTGCCAGTCACATAGCCACCTAGCCACGCCCAGTCAGCAAGCCACTCCCACCCCAATCACATGACCACCAAGCCATACCCACAAATTAGGCCACGCCCACAGAACCAGTTGTTAAGAAATTTGAATCCCACCCCTGGTCACAATCAAACTAGTCACTGGGGGGGGGGGGGGACTTTTTTTCTTTTAAATGTTTGTATTAAGGTAGAATATGTGAAATGATGAGATAAGAGTATGCGATGAAATTGCAAATTTGACAGATAAAAGTACTAAAGTATAATGATTGTGAAGATATGAGAATTATTTGTGATTTAAATAAGAGGAAAGCATTTTGAAAATATAATAATAGAAAATATGTAAAGTATTGATAAGATAGGAAGTTGAATGTAAAAGATGAATATATAGCTATGGTCATATTTGTATGTAAATGTGTAAACTTGGAATCATGCTGTTCACTAAAAAGAGATGTTTTTAAAAGGTGGAAAACTGAAATAAGATTTGTTATAAAAAAAAGATTAAAAAGTATCCTGAGTTGTTGTTTTGATGATTAAATTGGAACTACATCCATAAGTCAGGCAAAGTTTTCCCCCTCATGCAAACCAGTCAATGAACTCACACAGAAAATCAATTGTGATTCCCAAATTCCCTGTATAATTATCAAAATCAGAACAATTACTTCATCTTCTACTAAAGCCTAGATGATTTCTCACACCCAAGGTTATTTTGAAACAAGGTAGATGTTAGCAACCATTATCAACAGATTTCACAAATATTTAGTCATTCTTGTAAAAATCTGAAGATCTGGTCTACAAAGACCTCAAAGATGACGAAGAACACATGGTGAGACTCCTATAGGCACCCTGGACAGGTCATAATTTTAATGCTGTCCTTTTAACATGCCAGATCACATTTCATCTTGCTTGATCAAGTCAGTGTATCTCTGGTCATTGGCAAGAGAATTGTACTTCTCCTTAGATAGCTCTGAGGCAGGTGAACTGTATTCAAAAATTGGTCTAGCAAATGTTTTATATTGTATTTTATTTATTTATTTTGATTTGTCAATCGCTTACAAGATAATAGGTATAAGTATATACATAGTTATGAATACATAGTTATGAATACATGAAATGGGTACATATAAGAAAAATAAAAGAAACAATAGGACAGGGATGGTAGGCACGTTGGTGCACTTATGCACGCCCCCTACAGACCTCCTAGGAAAGGGGTGAGGTCAATAGTAGACAGTCTAAGGTTAAAGTTTTTGGGATTTGGGGAAGAAACCATAGAGTCAGGTAGTGCATTCCAGGCATTCACCACTCTGTTGCTGAAGTCGTATTTCCTGCAATCAAGTTTGGTGCGATTTTATTTATTTATTTGATTTGCCAATTGTTTACAAGATAATAAGTATAAATGTATACATAGTTGTGAATACATGAAATGGTTACATATAAGAAAAATAAAAGAATAAGAGAAACAATAGGACAGGGACGGTAGGCACGTTGGTGCGCTTATGCACGCCCCCTACAGACCTCTTAGGAAAGGGGTGAGGTCAATAGTAGACAGTCTAAGGTTAAAGTTTTTGGGGTTTGGGGAAGAAACTACAGAGTCAGGTAGAGTATTCCAGACATTGACCACTCTATTGCTGAAGTCGTATTTCCTGCAATCAAGTTTGGTGCGGTTTACTTTGAGTTTGTATCTATTGTGTGCTCTTGTGTTGTTATGGTTGAAGCTGAAGTATTCATTGACAGGTAGGACATTGCAATGTATGATTTTGTATACCATGCTTAAGTCAGACCGAAGACGGCGTAATTCAAGGTTTTCTAGGTCTAGAATTTTAAGTCTGGTGGCATAAGGTATTCTACAACGAGTAGAAGAGTGGAGAACTCTTCTTGTGAAATATTTCTGGACTTTCTCAATTGTGCTAATATCAGATACGTAATGAGGGTTCCAGACTGATGAACTGTATTCGAGTATTGGTCTAGCAAATGTTTTGTATGCTCTGGTTAGTAGTGTGATATTACCAGAGAAAAAGCTACGTAGGATTAGGTTAACAACTCTTAATGCCTTTTTGGCTATGTAGTTGCAGTGTGCTCTAGCACTTAGATCATTAGAGGTGAGTATTCCAAGGTCCTTTACAGAGCTTGGGTCATCAACAAGATCTTGACTATTCAGCTTGTAGTTTATTTTTGGATTTTTTTTGCCAATATGTAAGACAGAGCATTTATTTGTTGAGATTTGAAGTTGCCATTTGTTTGACCATTCGGATACATAGTCAAGATCTTTTTGTAGGGTAGCAGTATTGTCTGTGGTATTGAACAGCTTTACATCATCAGCGAAGAGAACGCAATTGCTCTTAATATGATCACAGAGGTCGTTTATGTAGAGTATGAAGAGAGTTGGTCCTAGAACACTGCCTTGGGGAACACCACTATTGACAGGTACTGGATTTGATAGGACGCTCCCGATTTTGACCATTTGTTGTCTGTTTGACAGGAATGCTTCTATCCAGTTATTCAGTTGTCCAGAGATACCATAGGATTTTATTTTTAGGAGTAGTTTGTCGTGTACCACTGAATCAAAGGCTTTACAGAAGTCTATATAGATTGCGTCTATTGTTTTGCCCTGGTCGAGTTGTGTCGTCCATATGTTTTTGCAGTGTAAGAGTTGCAGATTACAGGATAGTTTTTTTCTGAAACCAAATTGTTTATTGGAGAGTAGGTTGTTTCTAAGTGGAGGATAATGGATTGGTCAATAATTGATTCCATGACTTTACAGGTGACGCAGCATAAAGAGATTGGTCTGTAATTTTCAACTAGGCTGGGGTCTCCCTTTTTGAAGATGGGGATGACCATGGCTTGTGACCATAGGTTAGGCAAGGAGCTGAGCTGAAGAATGTGTTAAAGATGCTGGCTTTAATGGTGTTGTCATTGCAGTCTTTACCATTAGGTCCTATCCAGGGTGGGATGGACCTTGAGTCTTTTAGTTTGTTGTTTACAAAATTGTAGAAAGCGCGGGTGGAATTGGTGCATAGAAGGTTTTCTTTTTAATGTGATAATTGGTGCATTCAGTTTTTATCTGATGGTAAGACACCAAGTTACTAACATCCTATGCACAAGCAAACCACCCAAAAGCAACTTGCACAAAGAAGAACTAAAAGCGTTGCAAGCCCTAAAAAAGGATAGCAGCATAATCATACTTCCAGCAGACAAAGGGAATGCCACAGTAGTAATGGATAGAAAAGACTACGAAACAAAATTGACAGACCTACTCCAAGACTCCACATACAAACCCATAAACACAGACCCAACCACATATCTAGAAAAATTAACCAAGAAGAAAATTATAACCAGCCACATGAGCAAAGAGATCCAACAGATGATCATCCCAAGAGAAAAATCTTCCAGATGCCCCAAACTATACGGCCTCCCAAAAATACACAAAGAAGGCATACCTCTCAGACCCATAGTCAGCTCCAGAGGAGCACCACTACAAAACCTAGCTAAACACTTAGCAAAGCAGCTACAGCCCCATGCTGAAACAGCAGCTTCACATGTACAAAACTCATACCACTTCTTGGAAATGATCAAAGATCTACACGTGGAACAAGAAGATCTGCTTGTAAGTTTCGACGTGGTTTCACTATTCACTCAAGTCCCGATAAAAGAAACTCTTGAAATCATCAAAAATAAATACCAACCAGCTAAACACCTCATGGAAATAACAGAACACTGCTTAACCAACACATATTTCATATACAAAGGACAAAGATACAAGCAAATTGAAGGAGTCCCTATGGGATCACCACTGTCACCCGTCATTGCAAACCTGTTCATGGAAGAATTTGAACCCAGAGCCCTCGCTAATGCCACCCACAAACCCAAACTATGGTTAAGATACATCGATGACACATTTGTGATTTGGCCCCATGGAAAAGAAAACCTAAACAATTTCCTAACACACCTAAATAGCACACACCCCAAAATCAAGTTCACCATGGAAACGGAAACAAACAAACAACTACCATTCCTAGATGTACTAATCTACAAAAAAACAGATGGCACACTAGGACACACCATATACCAGAAGAAAACACACACCAACCGCTACCTCAATGCCCAATCCCACCACCACCCAGCACAGATAAACTCCGTGGAGAAAACACTAATTGCTAGAACCAAACGCCTGGCAGACAAGACACACATAAAGACTGAACTATGCACCCTGACTAAAGTACTGACAGCCAACGGCTTCCACAAAAGCAAAATCACTGGCTTGATCCACAAAAACACACTGAGACATAATGGAGACCTAGAAGATGAACAGACCTATGGAACAGCTGTCCTGCCCTACATAAGAGCTACTACAGACAAAATCAGTAAGATACTACACAGGCATCACATCAAGACTGCCTTCAAAACAGACAGAAAAATAGCAGCCATCCTCAGAAACCCCAAAGATAAAATTGACCTGGAAAACCAAGGCATATACGAAGTCCTCTGTGCATCATGCCCAGCCACATACATTGGACAGACCAATAGAAGAATAAGTACCGCCTGGATGAACACAAAAATGCAGTCAAAAAGCTGGAACACACTTCCTCACTAGTCCAACACATGAAAGCCACAGGTCATAGCATCAACTTCAACGGCACCCAAACCCTAGCCACTATAGAAAACCCCAGCCACAGAATTATCAGAGAAGCCATAGAGATTGAAAAAAGACCTGAAAGCATGAATAGAAGAGATGATTCCACCAGACTGTCAATTATTTGGAAGCCTGCACTCACAAACAAAAAATCTCCACACCACTAGCCAGGCAAACACCTGGGCACAAACAGATCCCCGCTGATACCTCCAGCTCAAACACACCCCAACCAGGCACCCAGATGAAACCTAGCTTCCTAACAAATGATAGCCGTCCATTTACTCGGAGCCAAGCTGCACTAAAAGCCTCCAATACAGGAACACAATGTTGTCAGCCAATCAAGACACAAAAAAAGCCACAAAACAGACAGAAGATATGAGAAACACCAATCAAGCAGAACACAGCAAACTCCAAGACCAAGAAACACAGACCAAGACTCCCAACCAATCAGGATGAAGAAAAAACCATTCTGGCACAGCAGTAGGCTACCCCAAATTTAAAACTGAAACAACGGTAAAAGTATGACTCACAGACGAACACAATACAGAAGCCTGATGATGGCAGATGAGATTCTGCCGAAATGTTGCTACAACTTTAAAATCACAACTATAATGACGTGGGAAAATACCCGAACAAAGCTGAATAACATACATGTAAGTACCCACGAAAACTTAAGAAAACAAATATATGTATGTATGTATGTATGTATGTATGTATGTATGTTGTGGCTCTGAGGCTTGAGCCTGCATTGTTCGAGGAAAAAGACTCGGACGATGGGGAAGAGAAGGAATTGGGAATGCCTTCCTCCCCAGGACCTTCCTCTTCAGCAATGCCTTCCTCCCTGATTGTGCCTCAGCTGTCGGCAGATAACCAAGAGGAACAGCCTGAGGCTAATCAAGAGAGGGAGGAGGGCATATCGGAGCAGCCTCTGACAGAGGATCAAGCAGACGAATGCTGGCTTGATGCGAGGCAGCGTCACAGGCAAAAGTGTGAGCTGCAACGCAGGAGGCGTGGACGAATGAGAGACTGAGCTGAGTGACTGACACACCCCACAGGGAATAAAAGTGGGTGTGTTCGCTCTGAGAGCTCCGTACGGGACAACGTGTGACTTATTCAGAGGAGCTTCGGTGTATTCTGTGTTGTAACAGCTTGTGTGATTTATATTCCTGTTATCTTGTCGGACTTGGCAGACACCAGGTATGAGACTGCCAAGAATATTATCGGCTCAAAGGAATTAACTCTATAA
>NC_142010.1:174962-193176 GCF_049901735.1 Notechis scutatus | reverse complement strand
GTAATACTGCAATCTAAGCACTGCATCACCATGGCTCCTTTATAATTGTTTTAACTGTTTTATAATTTTAGAATTGTAGGTCACCCAGGTTCCCTTGGCTGAGATGGATAGCTACAGAAAATGTATAAATATTTTTTTAAAGGCAAGTGGATAGGGATAAGTGATTGAGCTTATATAACTAAGTGTTCAAATATTTGGTTTTGGAAAGAGAGAGGAGAGAGGGAGGGAAGAAGGGAGGGAGAGAGAGAGAGGGAGAGGGAGAGGGAGAGGGAGAGAGAAAGGGAAGGAATTTGGGATGTGGTGTTAAAAAGTTGATGATGGGTACTATATGTCCCTGGAACTACAGCATATTCCCACAGTTCTGACCTCAGTGATAAACAGTTTACCTCAGAGGTTTCAAACTCGTGACCCATGGGCTGGATGCATCACACACTGGCCATGCCCACCCCCGATTTAGCAAAGGGGGGAAAAAAGTCACGATATGTCACATGACAATAACGTGATGCCATAAGTTTGACACCCCTGCTTTACCTGATGCTGCAGCACCTCAAAAGGCTGGAAAGATGTACTGGTTTTGTTACATCTTGCTTTGGCAGGAACTTTATATGGAGGGAAAAACTTACTCCAAAACACAAAGATATAATTAAGTCTCTGGGTTGCACACTAGAAAAAATGAGGTTAAGTGGTCAAAGAAACAATTTGAGGATTGCTGTGTCATCCTGGTCCTGATTTAATCTCAAATGAATAACAAAACTTCCTTTCCATAGAGGCATCCCTCTTTGTTGTTACTACACCCAGTCTACACAATTGATTCACACAACGGTTCCCTTTGGGAAGCAACAAATCGCTCCTTCTCTTTAAAACCTCACAGAACAAACACTAGAGATGGGAAAGTCTCGTTCGAGATACTTCTTCCCATTTTTCCAGCTCTCCACCAGTGGAGAACTGAAGCATTGAAGGAGGGCCATCAGTGGCATTTGAAGGAAGGTAAAATCCTACCTGCCATGGCTGGGGTGCTGGATGGGCTCCAACCTGCCTTCTCTTCTGGCCCAGTTGAGAGGTATAGGCAGCACTGAGAGTCCAAGACACCACTTGAATTGCATTGCGAATACTGTAGGCATCCTCAGACAAGATTTTTGCAACTACATCCGGGGATAGGATTCCCCCGTTCTCTTTTTCTGTGCATCTTTCCCAAACCTTCCTCGACAGCCCAGAGCTTGAATAGGAACACTGAAACGCTGACCGTGCAAACATCTCAAAAGCAATGAAGTCAGAAACAGCACGATCGTAGGAGGTTCCTGTCTTTGTCTTGATTACAAATGATAAAAAAGCATGTTTGTGCTGGAGATCAACGATCCTGTATAGCCATCTCGCACTTAGATCTGACAAGGCTGTTACAACCCACACTTTCCCAATGGCTAATTTTTCTCTCCTGTCCATGATTTGGATTATTAATGCCAGTGTCATTACAGTGCTCAAGTTCAGTTGAGAAACAATTGCATTTACTTTACTCTTTCTCAAGTATAACAGCAGGTCTTTTTCCAAATCAAAATTGACCACCGGGATGCTTTCTGAGAAGGCAACGCAAACTCCTTTCTTGAGGGCTGCAGGCACAAATGTCTTTCTGAACTTTTCCCCATTTTCATTGTCTGGTGCAAGGAGGCAGATCCAGGTCCATCGGAAATGGAGGAGTAGCTCGACAATGACCAAGTGAGGAGGTTCTTGTCTTGGACCCAACCAGTAAGAGAAAGGAAAATGATACTTATTCTCAGAAGCGTGACTGATGATCCCATAGTTGATCTAAGATGAAATAGAAAAGTTAGTTGAACTTCCTTCCTTCCTTCCTTCCTTCCTTCCTTCCTTCCTTCCTTCCTTCCTTCCTTCCTTCCTTCCTTCCTTCCTTCCTTCCTTCCTCCCTGCCTGCCTGCCTGCCTTATAGTTGCATTTCTTCCTTCCCCCCTCTATTACACCTTCAGCTCCTTGTAGATGGGGTTGGAATCAGATGAAAGACACTGTTTGTGAGTCATTGTCCTGGAAGGAAGTCAAGTGGTTGTAGTTACTGGAAAGGAAAACCAGGGAGGCAAAAGGGAGGCAAATTTTGTGCCATTATATTTGTCAGCCATCAAGGATGGAGAGCATTGATGTTATTAAGAGCTGCAGTGGCGCAGTGTTACCAGAGTGCAGTACTGCAGGCTACTTCTGCTGACTGCTGGCTGCCTACAATTTGGCAGTTCGAATCTCACCAGGCTCAAGGTTGACTCAGCCTTCCATCCTTATGAGGTGGGTAAAATGAGGACCCAGACTGTTGGGGGGCAATAGGCTGATCCTGTAAACCACTTAGAGAGGGCTGTAAAGCACTGTGAAGCGGTATATAAGCCTAAGTGCTATTGCTATTGCTATTTTAAGACCAAATCCAGTTCAGTATCAAGAAGGGGGGGCACTAGTTTTATACTTATATAAATTTATACATGCATACGTGCACTATTCTTTTTCTGGATAAGTTCATTATGCAAAGCAATGAAACAGAATAATAATTTGTAAGATTTTTTTAAAAACCTGAAAAAACTATATTAAAAAAGAGACCCTAATAAAATGTAGGTCACACCAATTCCACTCATTACATCTATCCCTATTTGGTACCCTTAGAAATCATCCTTCTTTCCACATGTTCATAAACCTCTTCACACCTTGCATTTTGTTCTTTAAATTTTTCACTTACTATATTTCTTTTCCATGTGTTATCAACTCATTCAACCAAGGTTAATTATCTTGGTCTTCCCATTCCTTTCAACCAGTGGTGAAAAATCCCCATTCCCACCCACCCCACTAAGCTGCTTTCCATCTCTGTTCTCCTGTGCAGGGCAACAAAAGAAGACCCAGCCAATCAGTTGGGACTCGAGAGGCAGAGAATAGATTGGGGTGGGCCAGTCAGAGGTGGGATTTGCTGGTTCTCTGAACTACTCAAATTTTCCACTACCGGTTCTCCAGAACTGGTCAGAACCTGCTGAATACGACCTCTGCTTCCAACCCTTCCTTCATCCTTTCTTCAATATTTCTTTTGCAATTTGATTCCAATTCATTCTTTCTTTATGACAATGTACCAAATGCACATCTTTTATCACTTTTTGTAGCAATCATTCTCTTATCTGTATTTTTTCATTCTTGCCCTTTTTCACTTCATCATTCTATCAAACATTCTTTTTCAAATTTCACATTTCCTTTACTTCTGGAGCACTCTGTGATGTAATTCTTTTCACTCTCTTGCAAGCGTCTCCCTTTCTTTACATCCACTTTCAGTTTATTTTGGTTTTGTTTTAAAACCACATCATGCATAAGTGCCAAGCAGATGAAAAGAAAAATGTGAAAACATTGTGAAAAAAAAATCTTACAAGTCTTTTAACCTTTTTGATGGAATTAACTGAGATAGCTAAACTGACTGCTTTAAATAAAGAAAAAATACAGCTAACTTTGTTTCCACTTGGAAACCATTCCTGGACTTTGTGCTTGAGGTGGAAAAAAAATTAAACATTGGGTTTTGCTGATTAGATAGGTTTGTTGTAATAAAAAATGACTAGTATATATTACCATGTAAAAGCAAAAAAGTTAAGGCTGTACAGGTAAAACTCAGAAAATTAGAATATCGTGCAAAAGTTCATTTATTTTAGTAATGCAACAAAAGGTGAAACTAATATATGAGATAGACTCATTACATGCAAAGCAAGATAGTTCAAGATGTGATTTATCATAATTGTGATGATTATGGCTTACAGCTCATGAAAACCCCAAATCCACAATCTCAGAAAATTAGAATATTACATGCAATCAATACAACAAGCATTGTACATCGAACAATATTGGACCTCTGAAAGGTATAAGCATGCATATGTACTCAGTACTTGGTTTGGGCCCCATATGCAGCAATTACTGCCTCAATGCGGCATGGCATGGAAGCTATCAGCCTGTGGCACTGCTGAGGTGTTATGGAAGACCAGGATGCTTCAATAACAGCCTTCAGCTCTTCTGCATTGTTCAGTCTCATGTCTCTCATCTTTCTCTTGGCAATGCCCCATACATTCTCTATGGGGTTCAGGTCAGGCGAGTTTGCTGGCCAATCAAGCACAGTAATCCCACGGTCATTGAACCAGGTTTTGGTGCTTTTTTGGCAGTGTGGGCAGGTGCCAAGTCCTGCTGGAAAATGAAGTCAGCATCCCCATAAAGCTCGTCTGTGGAAGGAAGCATGAAGTGCCCCAAAATCTCCTGGTAGACGGCTGCGTTGACCCTGGACTTAATGAAGCACAGCGGACCAACACCAGCAGATGACATGGCTCCCCAAATCAACACAGACTGTGGAAACTTCACACTGGACTTCAAGCATCTTGCAGTGTGTGCCTCTCCATTCTTCTCCAGACTCTGGGTCCTTGCTTTCCAAATGAGATGCAAAAGTTGCTCTCATCAGAAAAGAGGACGTTGGACCACTCAGCAACAGACCAGTTCTGTTTTTCTTTAGCCCAGGTGAGACACTTGTGACATTGTTTGTTGTTCAGGAGTGGCTTGACAAGAGGAATATGACATTTGAAGCCCATGTCCAGGATCTGTCTGTGTGTGGTGGCTCTTGATGCACTGACTCCAGCCTCAGTCCACTCCTTGTGAAAGTCCCCAACACTTTTGAATGGCCTTTTCCTGACAATCCTCTCCAGGCTGCGGTCATCCCTGGTGCTTGTACACCTTTTTCTTCCACACCTTTCCCTTCCACATAACTTTCTATTAATGTGCTTTGATGCAGCACTTTGGGAACATCCAACTTCTTTTGCAATTGCCTTTTGAGGCTTTCCCTCCTAATGGAGGGTGCCAATGATGGTTTTCTGCACAACTGTCAGGTCAGCAGTCTTTCCCATGATTGTGATTCCTACTGAACCAGACTGAGAGACCATTTAAAGGCTCAGGAACCCTTTGCAGGTGTTATGGCTTAATTAGTTGATTAGAGTGGGACACTTTGAGCCTGGAATATTGAACCTTTTCACAATATTCTAATTTTCTGAGATTGTGGATTTGGGGTTTTCATGAGCTGTAAGCCATAATCATCTCAATTATGACACATCATGGCTTGAACTATCTTGCTGTGCATGTAATGAGTCTATCTCATATATTAGTTTCACCTTTTAAGTTGCATTACTGAAATAAACCTGTATCTTTTATTCTACTGTGCTAAAAAGAATTAGAAGTCAATGCTTTTCTTTCTTTTCCCCCTTTTCCCCTATCCTTTTTCCTATTTTTTCTCCTTTACTTTCCTATTATTGTCTTTTTCATTGCATTTTATGTTTTGATGAACTAATAAATATTTAAAATGGCAAAAGTCTTTTAAGCATTCAATATCTGACAACTGCCTCTAGATTTACTTCATGATATCCACCAAGATCTGCTTCTGGACACATTTGGAAAATTTGCAAAGTGGACTTAGCTTCAATTTATATTCATACCTGTGGGATCTTGTAGGTGCCCAACATAGCTGCAACATAATGAAAGAGCTCAGAATCTGTCTCTTCCAGAACAGCCAACAAAATGTTTTGCCTTCCACACCTGTAGTTTGGGACAGTCTTTTGGCCCATGGAGAGTAAATCTATCATGGCTTCATGGGTTATTCTTTCATTAAAATAATTTTCATAGATGTTGTAGCCCAGAGTGATGTTGGGTAAGAGTCTTGGATTCTGGTTGATTTCATGAATGGCAAAGAAGAAGGGCAAAACATGCCAGGAACTTGCATATGGCATACTGCAACATAAGATACATCAGTGTGATATTTACTGAAGGTTGTCCCTTAGGCCACTTTCAAACATTCAACTAGATTTCAATCTGAGAACTCTACCCAGAAAACCCAGAAATCACAGCTTAAAACTTCAATGGAATAATTATGGCAAAGAAGGATAGGACAGTATCAGTATTTTTCCTTGCTATACTGCTGTATAAGAAAGTGTTTTCAGTCAATGACTGCTTGTTCTGTTACAAAAAAAACAGCATTCCACACTCTTCTAGGTGTAGATTTCTCTGGATGGCTCTGTTAGAAGTAGAATCTTCTTGACATCAATGGGGCTTCTCCCCAAAGAGAGAAGAGAAATAAATGTTCTTTATGTCATGCAAAATGATCCTCAGAGAAAGCCCCAAAGCTGGTTTTCCCCCTCAAAATTATGAGTTAGGGAGAGAACACGAAAAGAACTTTTCCAGCAAAATGAACACATTTATGATAAAGGCAAAGGAAACTATCCAGCCAGCTATTGGAATCATCATGCAAATAAGCTTCTATTTGCCATTTTATTTCTTTTTCATTGCCTTAAATATTCAAACTGGTTGAAGCTGAGTATAAATAAAGCAAACCAAAAGTAGTAGAATGCTTTGTTGCATCATAGCATTACCTTATTTCTTTATAATTGTCAGCTCTAGAGCATCAGAAGCTTTTTCTGTACATTATTCTGCTTCTATGATTAACAGATTAACAGAGTTGGAAGGGACCTTGTAGGTCATCTAATCCAACCCTCCACCAAAGCAGGAGATCCTACACCATTTCTGACAGATGGCAGTTTAGCCTCTTCTTGAAAGCCTCCAGTGCTGAAGCTCCCATGACTTCTGGAGGCAAGCTGTTTGATTGGTTGATTGCTCTCACTGTCAGAAAACTTCTCCTTATTTCTAGGTTAAATTTCTCCTCATTCAGTTTCCATCCATTATTCCTTGTCTGGCCTACAGATGCTTTGGAGAATAGTTTGACCCCTTCCTCTCTGTGGCAGCCCCTCAACTATTGGAACACTGCTATCATGTCTCCCCTGGTCTTTCTCTTCACTAGACTAGCCAGGCCCAGTTCCTGTAACCTTTCTTCATATGTTTTAGCCTCCAGTCCCCTAATCATCTTCATTGCTCTTCTCTGCACTTTTTCAAGAGTCTCAACATCTTTTCTATAGTGTGGTGACTAAAACTGGGTGCAGTATTCTAGGTGTGCTCTTTCCTTGACAAGAACTTGCATTCAATTCAATATAATTTTCTTCCAAAACTGAAGGGGGTGACTCTGTCATTCATTTATATTTCATATTTCCAACCACTCACCTACTTCCCTTATTTTAGCACAACATATTCCTGGGACCTGCTGAGCTTCCAATCTTCCTTGACAATTTTTTTTAAGTAATCCCAACTTAAATAGGAAATTTAAAGATACATAGGATAGTAGGTAGGTAGATATAGACAGACAGACAGACAGACAGACAGACAGACAGACAGACAGACAGAAATAAAGCAGAAATCCTTGAAAGTGCATTATATGATTCAAATGCTTTATTCCTAAATCAAAATGGAGAGAAAAAATGACCTGTTTGAGGAAGGCTAGGGATTAGCAAATATGGATTATTTCCTACATGAATTGGAGAGGACAAAGTCAATCCCCATAGTCAAGCACACCACAAGAATTACCTCTTGAACCTGTTGGTTGGTGGCATGACAAAAACATATGGACGAAATACAGTGTAGACTGTAGATATGATTCCACTAATCAGGTAATCTCCTGGCTTGTAGAAATTGGATTTTTCCTCTCTTACCACATTCAAGGGGCATCTGGTTTTCAGCATCCCGTAAGGAAAATGGGATACCAGTAGAAACAGAATCAGTAACACTTGACATCCCATGATATATCCCATAATAGAAGCACTTGCTATAACTGGACACAGAGGCTCCTGTTGTTAATGTCAGAGCTGGTGCCTCATTAGAGGCCAAAAAAAAAAACCTTGTCAAAGAGCAGAACTGCATTACTTTATAAAAAATGAAGTCCAGCACCAGATTTGAAAGGAGCTACATATTTCAAACAGGCATGGGCTTTCCTTTCTCTAATCTCACCCTTCCATCTCTGCAGAGTGAGTGGTACTTATGGAACACATTTTCAAGTTCTGAATATCAGCAGTTAGCGAATATTTCTCAGAAAGGCATCCTGGGGAAGAGAGAGGAATCACAAACGTACTTGTGGAAGCAGAATAAATTACTGTTATTGTGATAATTATAAGTTAACTACAGAATCACAACTAATTTTTAAAAACTTTATCTATGGATGCACAGCTGGAGAAATGACTTTGTGGGACTCCTGGGCATCATTTCATTTTAAGAGTCAAGCAGGGAATAATTTAGGAAAGTTTGGTCTTTACTTAATATAACTTATTCTTGAAACACTAAAGTTCATAGTATTATAATACAACTTAATTTGTTTGCTTGTTTATTATATTTATACGGCCATCCATCTTATACTGAACTCTGGGTGACTCCCAACCAACAATTAAAATAGCATAATTGTGCAATTAATGCATTCATCTATCTATTAGACCTACCAATAGTAAAAACCTTCCCCCAAAATAAGCTTTAATAAGCAGTTCATAACAAAAACTCTCATCTATCTCACTTTATCAGGTCTTATGCTTTTTGGAAAGCTAGGAAGGTGGGGGGGGGGCCTGTCAAACTTCAAGTGAAGGGTTCCATATAAAACAGGGGTTGCCATGGAAAACACATGTTTTCTAGCTCCCATAAGATGGCAAATGTAAGGGAGGCCCTCCCCCCAAAGGAATGCAAGAGCACCATCTCGAAGCCTGCAGCTACGCCAGCACCTCAAGGTCAAATGCTGGGAAAGTTTACTAGACAAGAGAGTCCATTACCCAAACAAAATGAAGGGGAAAAAATGACTGCGGGTGAACTGAGGAAAAAGGGGATGTGTAATTATGCTATTTTTGTGCGCTACCATCAGAAATTGCTTTGCTAAAGGACCTTGGAATACTCACCTCTAATGATCTAAGTGCTAGAGCCCACTGCAACTACATAGCCAAAAAGGCATTAAGAGTTGTTAACCTAATCCTACGTAGCTTTTTCTCTGGTAATATCACACTACTAACTAGAGCATACAAAACATTTGCTAGACCAATACTCGAATACAGCTCATCAGTCTGGAACCCACATTACGTATCTGATATTAGCACAATTGAGAAAGTCCAGAAATATTTCACAAGAAGAGTTCCCCACTCCTCTACTCGTTGTAGAATACCTTATGCCACCAGACTTGAAATTCTAGAATTAGAAAACCTTGAATTACGCCGTGTTCGGTCTGATTTAAGCACGGTATATAAAATCATACATTGCAATGTCCTACCTGTCAATGAATACTTCAGCTTCAACCATAACAACACAAGAGCACACAATAGATACAAACTCAAAGTTAACCGCACCAAACTTGATTGCAGGAAATACGACTTCAGCAACAGAGTGGTCAATGTCTGGAATACTCTACCCGACTCTGTAGTTTCTTCCCCAAACCCCAAAAACTTTAACCTTAGACTGTCTACTATTGACCTCACCCCTTTCCTAAGAGGTCTCTAGGGGGCGTGCATAAGCGCACCAACGTGCCTACCGTCCCTGTCCTATTGTTTCTTTTATTTTTATTTTATTTTTCTTATATGTACCCATTTCATGTATTCATAACTATGTATACACTTATACTTATTATCTTGTAAACAATTGACAAATCAAATACATAAATAAATAAATAAAAATAAATACTTCCGCATCCATGCCACCTCAGTAAATTGTACTCTTGGAAAATGAAACTGCCCCAGGAGTATTTATTTGCTGAATGAACTGCGTGGGATGGTTCATACCCTCCTAGTTTCAAAATTCTTTTTTTTTTTCTTTCCCTCTTTTTTCCCACTTCCATACCTAAACCCTATGTTTTCTATGTGTTCCTGAGCCAGATCTCTCACCCCCTATCCCAAACTAGCTTCTTCCCCTCTGTACCATCCCTCTGCTCAAGGCTATTTGTGATGAAGATTGTGATGAGTGATAATAATGGCCCAAACATAGATGCAGAAGAGAAGGTAGATGAGTTTTATGGTCAAGTTTGATTTGAAATTGAATACGTAAGCAAGATTGAACGTTATTTTTGAAGGCTGGAATGTCAAAACAGGAAAGAGCAAGGAGGAAAATGTAGTTATAGGACCAAAGGAGATGTGGAATGGGAGAACAATTGCTTCATTGGTAATGTCCTGAAATAACAAAGATGACATCTATATACATGACTACATTATTGATACAAGGAGGTGGAATACGCTGCAAAGTTCTTGAGAAATTAGTTGAGAAGTGCCCAGAGTTACTTTAAGATAGGAGGCCATATTAATCTTTTATAATAAATGAATAATTAAAACAAATTATATTGAGTTATGGAATGTTTTTTAAGAAATGAGAATCCTACAATATCTCAATGTCCTTATTTTTAAAAAAAAACCTACACAAGGACTTGAAGCCGGACTTTGAAAAACACAGAATTAAACAGAGTGATTCCAGGTCAGTAAAGAAGTGAGACAAGACTGTATACTCACTTCTTATTTATTCATTTTATATGCTGAATGAATATTAAAGAAGTGTAGTTTAGAAGACAAATAATATAGTTTTAAATTGGTGGAAGAAACATCAATAACCCTATGCTATTTATTGATAGTAACATTGATCACACGAGAGAAAGAATTTTTAGAACAAATAACAAAAGGTTTGCAATGTCTTATTTTATCTTAGTAATAATTGGGATAAAAAAAACTGTCAAAATCAAGAACTCTCATTGTTTTTCATCATTAGATGCTCCTTCATATTCATGCCAGGTCTCAAAATGATGACGTAACATTTGGGGACAAAGATGCAGCCGAGTAAGTCCAGGCTGGAAGTCAGGATGAAAAAGATCTGCACAGCCACCATATATTTCCCTTTAGTGCTCAGGTAGGTAGGGACAAAATAAACCCAAACACTGCAGAAGAACAGCATGCTGAAGGTGATCAGCTTGGCTTCGTTGAAGCTACCTGGGTTTTGTTGAAGCTGCCTTTGGGCTAGGAAAGCCACCATGAAGCAGATGGCAGCCAGGAAGCCCAAGTAGCCAAGGGCAGAATAGAACATGAAGACTGAATCTTCATTGCATTGCAATGATAAGAGGCTGTTGAGGTATTCCCCGTTAGGAGAATGAGTGCACTCAGGGAAATGTAGTGAGAGTGGTGAGGAATAAGACACAACCAGCATACAGTTACACTGAATAGTAAAATGTAGGTTTTACTTCCTGTAAATGGGTAAACAAAGTCCAACAAACAGTCCAAATCATACACGGTTAAAGCAGGTAGTATTCAATACAATCAGTCCAGGGATAATCCAAAAACGAAGTCCAGTATCATAAACAAAGTTCAGTAAACAGAGTTTGCTAACAGTTTGCAAGACTCACAGCAATGCAAGCAGAATGACGATCGGGCAAAAGACAATAGGGAAATGCAAGAAGAGAACAAACCAGGTTTCTGGCTCCATCTTATTGCCATCGGAGGAACCTCAGCCAATCACAATTAAAGCACTCTCTTAAAGATACAACACTATTAAATAACTATCCTGGTTTATATATTGCCAACCCAACTGTTAGGTGACTATCATTCCTAACATTCTCCCCTTTGGGAGATAAGTTACCAATCAAGGACTGATAAATGTTCTTATCAAAAACAGGACTTTGTACATCACTGTGGCTAAACTCCTGGCTCATTGGTGTTTTAGCCAGCTTACAAAGTTCCATTTTAAAGTTCTTCAGTAACTGGTTAATTTTATCTGCCTGTGAGATTTTGTATCCTCCCCTAGTTTTATCTGTTTTTAAACCAAGATACTGTTTAATCTCACCTAAATGTTTTATTTTAAATTTCTTCTCTAACAGTGAAATAATCTAAGTAGCTTCTTTCTCAGTCTTAGTGATTAATGCTATATCATCAGTGAACAATAGCAACAATGAAATTACACCATCACTTTCTTTTTTGAATAAACACGGATCAGCCATGCCAGCTACAAAACCTATCTTTGTTAATTCATTGGTTCCATTCATAGCCTGATTGCTTCAAGCCATATAGACTCTTTTTTTTAAATGAAAATTTTATTGATTTTTAAAAACAAACATAGACAAACAAAACATAAAACATAAAAACATAAAACATCTTTTTTGAAAGCAGCTTGATCCCGGGTTACATCTCTTCGTACAGACACAAATTCAAGTTCATGCTCATTTTTATATACCATTCCATATCTTATTACCATTCTACATTTTCTATATAGCTTCTCCCCTCTTTTAACTTTCTTAATTTTATTTTATTTATTTCATCTCAATTCAGATCATTATACTTATATTCTTTGTCTGTCCTGTTTCAGCTGTCCATTATCTTTTCTCATTAAACAAAACTTCTCCTGTAATCACCGATTGGAGTATGACGCGCTTTATATCTTTCCCCTAAAGTTATAACACTTGATATAATACATAACTTCCATTCGGATTCTGCTTAGTATATTCTAAAGCTACACACTATATTTTTAAAAAGAAAAATTATGAATATATAATATAATTAAAACAACAATCCATACCAATTCAATTCTATCGTTAATATTAATATTCATTTAATCTTAAACATTTTACACATTACTTTTCAAATAGGTATCATGCTTCTATGGGAACACTTATAAACTTTCCATAGTTACTTCCCCCACTTCACTTATATTTTAAAACATTGTGTAATTAAAATGTTCCCATTCCTTCCTAATTCAATTCTCTCATTTATTTCATTTCATTTATTTTGTTCACAAAAGTTTCACTGAATTACACTGACTACTTTATCCCACTTTTTAATCATATGTTGTTTCCAATTTTCTAACATTATTTCTAATACAAATATAACAATACAATCTTATGTACCTTTGCAGAATCGCTTTTTCAGTTAAATTTTCATCCATTATCTCTGAATAAGTCCTGTTTCTTTACATTTTGCTCCAAACCTTTGTAGCTTCTCTTCCTTCCCTTCCTCCCTTCCTTCTTCTCTTTGTCCTTTTTACCCCCTTGTCTCTCCACCTCCATTTCCCTCTTCTGTGTTCCCCTTTCCTGTTGCTTTCTAACATTATATCCACTTTTCACCTTATTTTTCCCTGTTTTGGTTGTTTTTAGGTCTTAAATTCTCCATTATCTTTCCCCCTTTCCCTTTCTTCCCCAGATAAAGTTACTTGTTCATTAAAGATGGCTTCTTCTTTGTCCCAATCTTCTTATTGCGCAGTATTTTCTTGTAATTTCTCGTAGGTACAGATCGCCATTTCTAAGAATTGAAAAACAGAGCCAAAAGAGCCCTTCCCTTCTTGTTCCTCTTTATATTTTTTAAATTCCATTTTCAGTTCATCCACAAATGATGCCATTGTAAAAAAAAATTAAACAACCACCCAATTATTTTTAATCATTCAAATATAATTTCCAAAAGTCCCAAAGTCACCAAGCAATCCAAATACACACAAGCTGTTTCTTTTAACATTCTTCTTTTTTCACTTTCTCTTCCTGGGGTTACTATTTAGTTACAAAGTTCCAGTTAAAATGTATCTTTTAGAAGTCTTATTAAGATTTAACTTTAGATTCTTTTGGATTCCAGGCAGACACCTCCTTCCAAATCCTGCTCTTATTCTTTTCCTCTCCCTTCCCACTTACAGCAAAAAAAAAAAAATTTTTTAGTGTTCAGAAATCTTTATTGTCCCCTTGGCCTTTAATTTTCCAGTTTAATTACCTATTGGTGCCAAAGCGGATTTTTCCGATTTTTCATTCATCTCTCTTCGCCGTCAATGTAAGGAAGGAGAGTGAAAAAAAAAGCTTTCCCTTTTCACTTTCATTTGCTGCTTCCGAGTCTTCTTTGGGAGTGATGTATCTTTTATAAAATGTAAATTCCAGGATACCTTAGTTGTTGCTTCTTTCACTTTCACTTCTTAACTTCCTCCTGCACTTTCTTTTCCGGTTGAGTGCTTCTTTGAGGCGGCCATTTCTGACCACTGCTCTTACCACCTTCGGGAAAGGGAGTTTAGCCAGCTGAGGAGGAAAGATGCGGCTTTCCTCGACCCTGCTGGAATCTCCCCCTCTTCACCACCTCTATGGGTTGGCTTAGCCCGAAGCCAGCTGGCTCGGGCGCTCCAGTGGCGAGCCCAGGCAGAAACTGTGTACGATCGCGGATTCCTGCCTGTCGCGAAGCCCTGCAAACCAGAAGTCCTCCCATATAGACTCTTTTTAATCTTCAGCAATCAGTTTTGTCATCAGTTTTTATTCCCAAAGGCTTCTTTAAATATATAGTATGTTGCGACGGTGCATGAAGATATGCTGTCTCAACATCTAAATGGTTTATTATGAATTTATTTTTAGCTGCCAAACTAACTCAGACTATGCAAACACCTCGTAGTTGTTGGCCTGACTGATTAATGCTTTATGGTCCCATCCACACCTGTCTTAATTTTATAAATCCACTTACACCCTATCACCTGGTGGTAACCTGACATTTTCCATACACTCCAAACTTTGGTGTTCCTTATCCATTGCTTCCTGCCAAGCAGCCTTAGCAGGATACAGTTTCAGCTCATTATAGTTAGTAGGAACTATATTTACTTGGACTGATATCTATCTGGTGGTTGATGGGTTACATCTAGGCAACTCAGGGCTTACTGATTAACTCTCTTGTTCCACCTGCTCCTGTTCTTCTACCTCCTCCTGTGCCTGTTCTTCCTCTTTAATGGTTAACAGTTTCCTATCCACAATTAGGGACTATTAAGGTGTCAATAACAACATCATTGTTGGATTCCTGTTCTAGTTTATGCCACCCAACGTGGTCAAGAAATTTGCTACAGTAAATATTAGCTGTGTCTGGAACCCAGAATCTAAAGTCATTTCCCTACATTTCATTTTCCTTTCTGCAAATCTTAGCCAGTTAAAGAAATATTGGAACATTTCTGTTTTGTTTCTCATTAGATAGCAGAAACCGTACCGTGAGTAATGGTCCATTATACTCAAAAAATAGCAGGCACCTGCCAAACTGGGTTTCTTAGGATCTGGTGCTTGACAGTAACAGAGGAAATCGACTGAGAGAAGGACCAGGGGAGACAGAATAACAGTGTTCCAATATTTGAGGGGCTGCCGCAGAGAGAAAGGGGTCAAGCTATTTTCTAAATCACCTGAAGGCCAGACAAGGAATAACAGATGGAAACTGAACAAGGAGAGATATAACTTGAAAATAAGGAGAAACTTTCTGACGGTGAGAACAATCAACCAATGGAACAGCTTCACAAGTTGTGGGAGCATCATCACTTGAGACTTTCAAGAAGAGATTGGACTGCCATTTGTCAGAAATGGTGTAGGATCTCCCGCTTGGGTGGGAGGTTGGACTAGATGACCTACAAGGTCCCTTCCAACTCTGATTATCTGTTATCTGAAGAAGGAGGAAAGGGCATATCACTTCCAAAATCTTGACCAGAAAACTGGGATAGTCCAGACAGTCACTAGGAGTCAGCATTGACTTGAAGAACACATGCACACAGACGCACACAAGTTGTGTGTACAAGTTGTACAAGTTTGCTTAGAAATAAATCCCATTGATGAGGATAAAGGTTTGTTCTCCGAGCTTGTGGGTTGGTTTCCGAATGTTTCCAAAGGTAACATGTTCACTGGAGTTTAGGGATGTCATTATTCTGTTCATAAGGGCTTCAGGTATGGGTGTGTCAAGTGAGGGTCTTGTGATGAGTCATCTGTGACTCATCAAAGCCTGGCACTCCACAAGCAATTCCATCAACAGACACATTGACTGTCCCTCCTAGAGTAATTCTGTTCTAAGGGTAGTAGTAATGCTGGATAGGAAGGTGGAAGCCATGACTAGGACTCCTATTGCCCAATACCTCTTGAAACAGTTATGTGCTTGAGGTTCAGAGCGTCTCTGTTGGGAAAAGACAGATATTGTAGTTAAGAATCTCTTCAAGGCTGTCCTAGCAATTGCCAAGATGAGAAGAACCAGACTTCTGCTAACAAGGTTTGGATTACAGATCCCACATTTTTTCCCCAACTAAATATTGTACCTGAAGTTGATAGGACAACACCCAAAGCTTTGATGGGTCGTAGGTGGACTTTTACTGCAGCAAGGAGAAACTTATCCAAAGAAACCATCAGCATTTCATGAAAAATGAAGTGATGGGGCCAAATCTTCTTAAAATGGAATTAGTTCTGGAACTGAAGATATTGAAAACAACATTTTGTGAAATATATTTTCTCAAACCCTATCTGAAAGAGTCATTGAAAGGTAAATGCCAGAGTTTATGAACTGGCATGCAGGGTTATGACCTGTGAATTATAGAGATATTTTACCACTTTTGGTTAATTATTTAAATTTAATTTAACTTATTGCATTTAATAAAACTTAACTTTATTAGACAATGGCCAGCTAAACAATTCAAAAACCATTAAAAACAATGAAACACAAGCACACATTAGCAGGTATCCCAGACTATCCTTTTGCTGCACTGCAAACAGTGATGGGATTCAACCAGTTTGCACCACTTCGGGAGAACTGGTTGTTAACTTTCTGAGCAGTTTGGTGTAGAGTTGTAATTGCAGGAATGTCTTTATCTTTGATGGCAAACCTCAAGAGAAAAGAATGGTTCCAAGCAGATACAACTCAGGCAAATAAAGTTACTCATCTAAAGGAGGATTAGAGAGAGGAAGTAAACATATGTTGGACTTTGACTAGAGATCATTAATTGTGTTAGTTACTATGCTGAACAATAACGAAAGTCAAGCAGAAACCAAAGTTAACCAATGTTGGAGGATAACTAAAAATGTGTATAAATGCAAGACTAGATTCCAATAAAGTTCATCGTGAATCAGTTGATCATGATCAAGCACCTCGACTGCCTCGTCATTGCAACAGTTTGGCAAACTGGTTGTTGGAAGAAATCATTAGGGCAGAGAACCGGTTTTGAATCCCACCACTGACTACAAATCCTCCTTTCAGAAATACCCAGAAACACCTGGGAATTAATCCCAGATAAAATATTGGATTCATCCATTACTTTAAGAGACCACAAGATGTGGTTGATTTCATTTCATTGTACTATGAATATAAAGAAAGGTGTATAACAGCTATTTGATGACAGCATGATATGTTAACTCCATATGTCACATCCAACAAACTATGATGGAAAATAAAGATTTAGT
Source organism: Notechis scutatus (assembly GCF_049901735.1). Classification (NCBI taxonomy): domain Eukaryota; kingdom Metazoa; phylum Chordata; class Lepidosauria; order Squamata; family Elapidae; genus Notechis; species Notechis scutatus. The sequence goes on along the minus strand of NC_142010.1, from coordinate 176,117 downwards.
TCTTCGTGTGATCCCAGCCCTACTTTCAATTCCATTCATGTAAACACTCCCCCACACACCCCAACATTTTCTTTATGTTTAGATGGTGTTTTTGTCTAGATGTATTGAAAGTTGTCTCCCAGGGTACACCAAGCTCACAAGAGAGGGAGCACCAGTTTGCTGTTATCTCTGTTCTCCGTGTATAGAAGGAATGATTTCTACACAGGAAGGTAAGTGTTTTCTTTCTTTCAAATGTTATACCTAATTAGTATATTTCCCTTAATTCCAAAACATAATAAAAGAAATATCTTAAGGATCCAACTATTTTTTTTCAAGGGCTGACTAACTACACCCTAGTATAGCTGTGGGGGAAAAAACAGTTCTTATTTCAATTTAGAAGGATGTGATGGTTCAGTGGTTAAAGATGCTGAGTTTGTCAGCTGGAAAGCTGACAGACCAGGTATGAGATCCAAATGCTGTGCAGGGTGAGCTTCTGTTACTTGCCCCAGCATCTTACCCACTTAACAGTTCAAAACAATGTAAATCATCTTCTTTTAAAGACCCCATAATCCTTTGCGGGGTGGAGTCTGAGCAACTGAATGGAGTTAGCAGAGTGTTTTAATGGCCAGATGCCCTTCCTGTCACCAATGCAGAGTTTTGTTCCAGCAGATATATTCTCAGTGTGCCCAGAGGGAAATATCTGCCTCTACCTAGAATCAAACTCACACTCCTGATTGTGATAGAGCTCCACCTCTAAGCCACTGCACCACTCAATTTCAAAATCATGTAAATGTGAGTAGATAAATAGGTACCACTTTGATGGGAACATTCCATGCACCTTGGCATATAGTTATACTGGTCATAGAAGTGTCTTCAGACAACACTGGCTCACTCGGCTAAGAAACAAGGATGAGCACTACCTCCTAGAATCAGACACGGCTGGACAGGGGAAGCTACCTTTATTTCAACTATAAGGGGGATTACTTATTCTCCCTGGAAACCATGTTTAGAACATAGACCTTCACTGAAGTGGGAATAAAGCTACAAATGAAATGCATCAGCTTTTCCACCCTGGGGCCATGATTGACCTTTCACTGGCACATTAACCATGCATATTAAAAATATAGAGCCAGGATAAAAGTCAAATTCAATTTAAACACATTAAATATAAATTAA